>NW_006921812.1:4039371-4045791 GCF_000298275.1 Orycteropus afer afer | reverse complement strand
CACTCATGGAAGGAAGATGGGGCAATCTACTTCCATAGTGATACTGCCTCAGAAACCCAAGGAGGGGTCGCTATGAGTCGGGTCCAACTCAACGGCAAACAACAACATCACTATGGAAGTAGATTGCCCAACCTTCCTTCTGAGGAGTGGCTCATGGGTTTGAACCTCCAGCCTTCTGAATAGCAGTCAAATGCTTTAGGCACTATGCCACCACAGCTCCAGTATATGGATATATGTACATATGAGTGTGTGTATATTCATATGTATGTATATGTATATATGTGGTAGTTGGAGTTGTGTGTCAACTTGGTTGTGCCATGGTACTGAGTGGCTTGGCAGCTGGATGTATTTATTCCCCATGATGAGATTGTAAATGCCTTCATGGTGAATGTGCTGTAAGTCATTGATCAGTAGAAAGAGAGCTGCCTTTTTGGTGTGGCCTTCATGCACTATTTAATGAGAAGCATTGGAAAAATCTCTAGCTTTTGGCACATTTGGATCCTGTATCTTGCCAGGCCCTGTTGCCTGACAGTATTGAGATTGTTCCTCATCTTGAACTAGTGGCCTGTTGTGTTGCCTGTTCATCTTGGGACTGTGCCATTTTACCTGCCAACCTTGGATTTGTCAGCCTCAGCAGCCAATGAACTCCTGAGTTAGGTGATGCATCTAGCTCCAGTGATCTGAAGCCCAAAATTGAGGGGCCTTCAACCAACCCCTAGAGCTAGCACTCTGAATTTAGACTTCTAGTTTCCTAAGCTGTAAGAAAAATAAATCCCTGTTTGTTAAAGTTATCCACCTGTGCTATTTCTGTTACAGCCACTCTTAAGAACCAAGACAAGGTATATGTATGTGTGTGTATATATACACACACACACCCATACACACACACACACCAGCCACTCCTCAGAAGGAAGATGGGGCAATCAATTTCCATAGTGATACTGCCTTGGAAACCCAAGGAGGGATCACTAGGAGTCAGGTCTGACTCAACAGCACATAACAACACAACACTATATATATATATATATATATATATATACTCTCACACATCCATAAATATAGAGAGACAGAGAGAGAGAGAGAGAGAGAAGTTTTCAAAGTTTTCATTTTTCTTAGATTTACAATCAATGCCCTTGGAAGCAGTACTCAAGAAATCAAATGTTGTATTATAATGAGCAAATTGGCCACAAAAGACCCATTTAAGATGTTTAAAAGCAAAGATACCACTTTGAGGACTATGATGCTACATCCCCAAACCACCATATTTTCAATCACCTTCACTCACTCACTCACCTCTATTTATTCATATTTGACTCATAATGACCCCTCTTTGGGTTTCTGAGGTGGAATCACTGCAGAAGTAGATATCCCAATCTTCTGAAGAGTAGCTGGTGAGTTTGAACCACTAGCCTTCCGGTTAGCAATCAAATGCCTTATACACTGCACCACCAGAGCTCCTTATATACATGCAAATGCTGGACAATGAATAAAGGAAACCATAGAAGAATTATTGTCTCTGAATTACAGTGTTGGTGAAGAATATTGAACATGGGCTTCCAGCAGAGTGAACAAATTGGCTTGGAAAAGTACAACCAGAATGCTTCTTAGAAGTAAGGATGCTGAGAATTCATCTCACAAACATTGGTCAAGTTATAAGAAAGCACCAGTTCCTAGAGAAGGACATCATTTGTGGTAAAGTAGTAGGTTAGCGAAAAAGAGAAAGATGTTCAACAAGATGGATTTACACAGTGGCAGCAGCAATAAGCTCAAACACAGCAATGACAATGAGTATGATGCAGGACTGGGTAACATTTTGTTCTGTTGTATTTAGGGTCAATATGAGTTGGAACCAACTAGATGGCACTCAACAACAACATCAATAATAAGATATAGTTGGATAAGCTCACTTTTCCTCAATCTCAAACTCATCATTCTCTGACCTCTGGTTCTTGAGATGTAAACCATCAAAAGTTTTATGACTGGCAGATTTTGGGATTCATGACATCCCACACAAAGCCTGTAATCTGATCTGCAGATTTTGGGTTCATCAACCCCGGAAGTGATGTGAGACAAGACAAGCCTGCTGCCTGATGCTTGACTGAAGAATTTGGGAGTTTCCAGCCTCCATAACTGCACAAGCCATTTCCCTGAAATACCTCTCTCTCTCTCTCTCTATCTCTCTCTCTCTCTCTCTCTCTGTATATATACACACACACACAGAGAGACACATATGTATGTATGTATAAATGTATATATATACCACCATTCATCTGCCAGTTTGCCAAACTGTGGTGGCTTGCCTGTTGCTGTGAGGCTGGAAGCTATGCCACCAGTATTTAAAATACTAGCAATGTCACCCAAGGTGGACAGGTTTCAGTGGTGCTTCTAGAGTAAGATAGACTGGGAAGGACAGGCCCATCCACATCTGAAAAAAATGGCCACTAAAAACCTTATGAATAGTAGTGAAATATTATCTGATAAATTACTGGAAACTTTACAAATAGTAGTGAAACATTGTCTGATATAGTGCCAGAAGATGAGTCCCTCAGGTTGGAAGATATTCAAAATAAGACTGAAGAAGAGCTGCATCTTCAAAGTAGAGTTGACCTTAGTGACATGGATGGAGTAAACATTTGGGGACCATCATTTGCTGGTGGCACATGACTCAAAATTAGAAGAAAGCTGCAAATATTCATAAATGATCAGAATATGAGATGTAGGAAGCATGAATCTGAGAAAATCAGAAATTGTCAAAAGAATGCATTAAAATAGATATCCTAGGCATCAGTGAGTTGAAATGGACTGGTATTGGCCATTTTGACTCAAAAATCATTTGATCTGTTATGCCAGGAACCACAAGTTAAAGAGAAATGGCATCACATTAATCCTCAAAAAGAACATTTCAAGATCTATATGGAAGTACAATGCTATTAGTGATAAGATAATATACATACACCCATAAGGAAGACCAATTAACACTATTATTAATCATATTTATGCACCAGCCACTAAAGCCAAAGATTAATGAATTGAAGGTTTTTACCAACTTCTGCAATCTGAAATCGACCAAACATGAAATCAAGATATATTGATAATTATTGGTGATTTGAATGTAAAAGTTGGAAAGAAAAAGAAGCATTGGTAGTTGAAAAATATGGCCTTGGTGATAGAAATGCTGCAGGGGATCACATGATAGCATTTTGCAAGACCAACAACTTATTTGCTGCAAATACCTTTTTTCAACAACATAAATGAAAACTATACATTTGGAACTCACCAGATAGAATTCACAGGAATTGCATCAAGTATAGCTGTGGAAAGAACCACTGGAGAAGTTCAATATCATCAGTCAAAACTGGGCCAATAGCTTCAGTGAAATGGACCACCATTTGCTCCTCTGCAAGTTCCAGTTGAAGATGAATAAAATTAAAGCAAGTTAACAAAAGCTACAGTGATCTTTACTATGCCCTACCTGAATTTAGGAAGCATCTGAAGAATAGATTTGATACATGGAACACTAATGACCAAAGACCAGATGAATGTGGGATAACATCATGAACATCATATGAAGATATCTATAGATCATTAAAAAGAAGACAGGAAAGGAAGAAAAGACCAAAATGTACATCAGAAGAGACTATAGAACTTGCTCTTGAACATAGAGGAGCTGAAGTGAATGGAAGAAATGACAAAATAAAAGAGCTGAAGAGAAGATATCAAAGGCCAGATCTAGAACAAAGTAAAGTTTTACAATGAAACATGCAGACATGGAATTAGAAAACAAAAAGGGAGGAACATCCTTGGTATTTCTCAAGCTGAAAGAAGTGAATAAAAAATTCAAGCCTCAGATTACAATATTGAAGGATTCTATGGGCAAAATATCAGACGATGCAGGATGCATCAAATGAAGATGGAAAGAATAAACAGTCAGTGTACCAAAAAGAATTAGTCAATGTTCAACCATTTCAGGAGACAGCATATGATCAGAAACCAGTAATTTTGAAGGAAGATATCCAAGCTGCATTGAAGGTGTTGGGAAAAATCAAGACTCCAGGAATTTATGGAATACCCATTGAGAAGTTTCAACAAATAGGTGCAGCACTAGAGACACTTATTTATTTACACTAAGAAATTTACAAGACAGCTACCTGGTCAACAGACTGGAAGAAATCAATATTTGGATCCATTCCAAACAAAGGTGATCCAACAGAATGTGGAAATTATCAAAGAATATCATTCCTATTACACACAAATAAAATTTTGTTGAAGATAATTCAAGAATGGTTGCAGCAGTGCTTTGAAGGAAATTCCAAGAAATTCAAGGTGGGATGGAGATTCAAAATGGAGTCTCATCAGTAAGCACCACACTATTTCCCTCTAGAATTTAGTGCTTGAAATACTAGGTACAGCAGTTTGAATTAGGGATTTTGGTGCTCTGAACAGCTCACTGAATCAGAGTGCACCAAACACAGAAGAGCAGAATTAGAGGAAAGGCAGAGGGAGATTATTTAAGAAAGATCTACCTGGCAGAGGATGGATGGGCAGCCAAGAGAGGCCATTGGAAACTTCCCTGGGGCAGTCACTGACTGGCAGGCATGGGTGACCACCTGAGATCTCCGTAAGCCAAGAAAGAAGACACTCTATATCAGCATACCAGCGACCACAGCAACATCCCAGAAAACAGTCCCAAGGCTCTGCCTTCAGCACCTGATTTTACTGGTAACTTGGGTCACCTAAGTGCAAACAGGCATGCACAGCACCACTGAAACTCAAATGGAGAGCACACTGGTGCTCCAGGAGGGTGAGCTCGCTCCTCCCTCAGCGGGTCACTGAGTGGACTTGGGTCAGCCTGGGAGACATTGAGAGGTCTGTGCTTATCTTTGTCACTGATATCAAGACCACAGTTTACTAGCAGGTACTCTCCTGACTCCAGCACAGCTGAAATCATGCACGTGTTTGGTGCTGCAGGTGGGCAGTATCACAGACAAACTCCCAAGCCATTCACGGTCTGGGTGGATAGGGCCAGCACCATGGGCAGACGGGGTGGGGAGAAAGAGGAAGCTGCAGCCGAGTGAGGTCCTGGGAATTTGCCTTGGATCGGCTTTTTGGCGCCAAGGAGCCTCAGAAGTGGAGTTTTTGAGTGTACCTGAGCCTGGTGGAAAGTGGCGACTCCCTAACAACAGGAATCTTTCCTGAGATTGAGCTGCGGACTTGTAAATAACTATGTCATCAATAATAGCCCACGCAGAGCACTAGAAACCGACCCTAGCAAAACCAAGCTTTCCATCTTCTGCTCTCACCTTCTCCACCAATAACTTCACTGATTCAGTAGAAGAAACCATATTCAGCCAAATACCATAAACCTCCTGCTTCAAACTCTAAACCCTCTTTATGACAAATAGAAACACATATCCACATTCCACACAGTGATTCCACCATCACAAAGAAAACAGCAGAGAAACCCAACATACCTGAATCACTAATAAAATAAAATATTCCAGCTTCACCTTTTCAAAATATTAAACCATAACACCAAGAGAAAACAAATCAACACATAACCAGCAGCTAAAGACAACTTCAAAATGTCTAGGAAACAACAGGCAACCTCAAATCAAACAAAAAAACAGGACAAGTCAGTAGAAGCAAAACCACAAACAAAGGTGTCATCATTATACATGGAGGAAGAGGAGACAATAGAATTATCTGAGAAGGAATTTAGAAGATATGTTTATAGAGCTATACAAGAACCTAAGGAAACCCCAAACAGAAACAAAAAGAACACAGTTCCCTGGAGGAACTCAGGAAAATCATTGAGGAACAGCATATTAAGATTAGTGCACAATCAGAACTCATACAAAACCAGCAGTTAGAAATGCAGAAAACGCCTATTGAAATGCAAACCATAAGCACCAAAATGACAGAACTACACAATACGGTAGAAGTTCAAAAGATGAGATTACAACTGGCTGAAGAATGCATATCCCAACTAGAAGACAAATCCCTGGACACTAACCTGTATGAAAAAAAATCAGAACAAAGATTTAAGATAAATGAAGAGAGCCTAAGAATTATATGTGATGACATGAGACAAAACAATATAAGACCCATTGGAATTCCAGAACAACAAGAGGAAAAAAAAAAAAAACAAAACAAAACACTGAGAACATTGTGGAAGACTTGCTAATAGAAAACTTCTCCCATATTATGAAGGAAGAAAAGATATTTGTCCAAGAAGCTCATAGAATCTCATACAAGATTGACCCCAAAAGAAAGACACAGAGGCATATTATAATCAAACTTTCCAAAACCAAAGACAAAGAAAAAATTTTGAGAGCTGCCTGGGAAAAAAGAAATATTACTTATAATAATCAAACAGTTAGGCTGAGCTCCTATTACTCAGCAGAAGTACCCATGCAGACA
>NW_006921812.1:4023688-4034646 GCF_000298275.1 Orycteropus afer afer | reverse complement strand
CCTTTCCTTAACTTTTACAATAATGGACTAATACAATATTTGTCCTTTTGTGATTGACTTATTTCACTCAGCATAATGTCCTCCGAGTTCATCCACATTATGTGGTATTTTGCAGATTCTACATTATTCTTTAGCATTGTATAGTATCCCATTGTGTGTATGTATCATAGTTTGGATATCCATTCCCCAGTTGATAGACACCTAGGTTGTTTCCATCTTTTGGCTATTGTAAATAGTACTGCCATGAACATGGGTGTGCATATATCAACAAAATTTTTTAAGGACATGGAAAAACTGATTACTAATTTCATATGGAAAGGAAAGAATCCTAGAATAAGCAGAGTTCTTCTCAAGAAGAAAAACAAAGTGGGAGGTCTCACGCTCCCAGATCATAAGAACTACTATATAGCCACAGTAGTCAAAACAGCATGGTATTGGTATAATGATAGACAGACCAATGGAAAAGAATCGAAATCTCAGACATAGACCCATTCATCTATGGACAACTGATCTTTGACAAAGGCCCAAAGCCCATTAAATGGGAAAGGGATAGCCTCTTTAACAAATGTTGCTAGCAAAAGTGCATATCCACCTGTAGAAAAATGAAACAAGACCCATACCTCACCCATACACAAAAATAAACTCAAGCTGGATCAAAGACTTAAATGTCAACCCCAAAACTATAAAATTCATCAAAGATAAAATAGGGGCAAATCTAGGAGCTCTAATTTATGGCATAACTAGACTTTCAAGCATAACCCAGAATGTGCAGGAGATAGAAGAGAAGCTAGATGACTGGGACCTTTCAAAAATTAAATTCTTGTGCACATCAAAAATTTTGTCAAAAGAAAATATTTGCCTTTGACATATCTGACAAAGGAATTATCTGCAAAATCTACAGAAAACTTCAACACCTCAACACCAAAAAGACAAATAACCCAATTCACAAGTGGGCAAAAGATTTGAACAGACACTTCACCAAAGAAGATATACAAGCAGCCAACAGACACATGAGAAATTGCTCATGATTATTAATCATTAGAGAGATGCAAATCAAAACAACAATGAGATATCATTTCCCCCCGGCAATAATAGCAAAATTCAACAGATCAGATAGTAACAAAGGCTGGCGGGATTGTGGAGAGATTGGGACTTTTGTGCACTGCTGGTGGGATTGTAAAATGGTACAACCATTGTGGCAAACAGTATGGCGTTTCTTTAAAAAACTGAAAATAGAAGTACCATTTGACCCACCAATTCCATTACTAGGAATATATCCTAAAGAGGTGAGAGATAGTGCACGAATAGACATATGTACACCTATGTTCATTGCAGCCCAATTCACCATAGCAAAGAGATGGAAACAACCTAAATGTCCATCAATGGATGAGTGGATAGCCAAGTTATGGTATATCCACACAGTGGAATACTATGGCACATTAAAAACAATGTGGGATACAAGAATCATCTCGCAATGTGGATGAACCTGGAGGACATTATGCTGAGTGAAATAAGTCAATAGCAGAAGGACAAGTATTGTATGAGCCCATTACAGTAAAAAGCAGAGAAGGGTTTGCTTGGAAAAGGGAACGCACCTAGTAGGTTACCGGGATGGGGAGGGAGAGGGAGGGATTAATTTAGGGCTAGTTGGGACTTACATACTGACATGGTAGGGGGAGGGATATATGGGAAGGATATATGACCACCATGAGAACATTGGGAAATGAGAGGACACTGATCTGTGTGCATAAGAGACAGATGACAAATGCTAAAACCAACCAATGTGTCCACAGTACCACATTGCCATTAACACCAAACACTAGGCTATACAGATAAACACATAAACACCTGAGATGATCAGACAGGGGTCAGTGAATAGAGGTATACTCTAGATCAAGGATAGACTCAGCTGAGGCTAATCTTGTACAGACACCAGTGATGCAAAATACCTGCAGTCCTTACAGAAACAATAGCAGACAGACACAGAGTAATTTCTCACAGACATCCCAAAACTATGGGAGAGAGATCCAATAGGGCTACTACCTCAGGACTATAGTACTGGAGTACACCAGACTCAATTGGCACAACAAAATACATAAAACTGTTGCTTCACATCCTACATTGGTGAGTAGTGACTGGGGTCTTAAAAGCTTTCAAGCAGCCATCTAGGATGCAGCTAATGGTCTCCTAGCATTGAAAGTGAAGAGAAAGCACACACACACACACAAAAAAAAATGGCCCTCGAGACCAGAAGAACTGGATGATGCTTGGCTACCAATGCTAACCACTCAGGAAAGGATCAAATCTGGAGATCCTGGATAGAGTGGGAGGGAAAACGTGGAACAAAATCCAAAACTCAATAATGACCAGAATTACTGGTCAGATGAAGTCTGCTGAGAATTCCAATACTATGACCCTGAAATACATTCAGCACCTGGAATAAAACTCACCCTCAGGGGCAGGCTCTCAGCCCAATAGTTAACAAGATGTACACACAGACCACTCAACCCTGGATGTCATACCCACACACTCAATGGTAATACGTCCCTTAGAGCAATAGACCATGGGATACCAAAGAACCAACATTCAAACTGAGGAAATGCAGGACAAACAGGAGTGCATGACTATGAGGGGCAGAGGGGGAGTGTTCCAGGGTAGAGAGGGGAGGAGACTGGGTTAGGGTTGGACATGGCAAATGGGGAATGAAACTAAATGCACAGGTGACTTTGAATGTAAAACAAGCTCTTAAAATAAAAAGAAAAAAGAAAAAGAAAAAAACAAAGAAATTCAAGGTGGATTCAGAAGAGGACATGGAACATGGAAAATCATTTTTGATGTCACACAGATCTTGGCTAACAGCAAATAATACATGAAAAATGTCTACCTCTGTTTTATGGACTATGTAAAAGCATTCAACTATGTGGATCATAATAAATTATGGGCAACTTTGTAAAAAAATGGGGATTCAGAACACTTAAATGTGCTCATGAAGAAACTGTACATAGACCAAGATGCAGTCAGAATCAAACAAGAGGATACTGCATGGTTTAAAATCAGGAAAGGTGTGTGTCAGGTTTACAATCATTTCTCCATGTTTATTGAATCTGTATGCTGAGCAAATTATCAGAAAGCTTGGACTATAAGAAGAAGAATGCTGCTTAAAGATTGAAAGAAGACTCATTAACAACCTGGATAAAGAGATGAAATAACCTTGCTTGCTGAAAGTGAAGATGACGTGAAGCACTTTCTGATGAAGACTAAAGACTACAGTCTTCATAATGGATTACATCTGCACAAAAATCTTAAGAACTGGATCAATAAGCAACAGCACAATAAACAGAGAAAAATTAAGTTGTCAAAGACTTCATTTTACTAGGATTCAGAATCGACACTCATGGAAGTAGCAATCAAGAAATCAAATGCTGTATTGCACTGGGCAAATCTTCCATAAAAGACCTCTTTAAAGTGTTAAAGAGCATAATTGTCACTTTGAAAAGTAAGTTGCACCTAATCCAAGCTTTAATACTGTCAGTCATCTCATATGCATGTGAAAGCTGAACAATGATTAAGGAAGACTTAAGAACATGCCTTTGAATTGTTTTGTGGGGTAAGAATGCTGAAAATAACATGGACTGCCAGAAGCACTAACTAGCAGTCTTCCTGGTGTTCTAAGACATAATACTGTCTCTTAACGAAAAAAGTGAGAAAGATACTGAAGCAACCATGAGAATATACCTCATAGATGTTCCACTAAGGGGAATATGAATGACTGAAACCCTGGGTGAGATATGCTGAAATCCCACCAGCCGCTTCCATCCAATAACTAAGTGACATGAGAATTCTCAGGAAGGCCCATTCGTGGCAACACAGTTCTCCTTGGTTGGATGGCTCTGACTTGAGAACAGGAGGACCTTATTTAACTTTCCTTAAATCACAAAGCAGTCTAGAGGACCTTATTTAACTTTCCTTAAATCACAAAGCAGTCTACTATGCTTTCATCTAACTTAGTCCCTCCTTGATTGCTACGTGGTCAGATGTCACTCCCAGCCTTTTTCAGGCTCCCTCCTCATCTCTTCTCAAGGATTTTGCCTAATAAAATCTTTGCACATTTAATCCCATCTTGCTTCTTAGAGAACCTGAACTAACACAACTATCTTTTTATTTTCTAGGAAATATAGCATATTAGGGTTTTACATGATGCACTGTTTACTTCAGGAAGTTTTCATTTCTCATAAAATTATTATATATTTTTAACTAACTTATGTCAATACATTTATCTCCTTATAATTCAATTTTAATATTTTTTTATGACAAAAGAGCCATTTTTTCCAGGATAAACTTTAAGTTTTAAATAACTTTTTGTTTTCATATCCTTCCCTAAATGAAACTTAAGTCAACAAAATTAAATATTAAATATCATATTATTTAATTTTCTTTTATTTTCTTATCTATTTTAGTAGTTATGCTCTTTCAGTCTATACTAGGTTTCATTTTTAACATATTGGTAGAAGATTTACTAAAGTTTGATTTATTAACAACCATGGAATAAAAGTGAAGTATCATTTTCTTCATGGTGTAATAAGCAAAAGCAAAATGCCTCATCTCGTATAGTGTAACTTAAATTCTCATAAAGTTAGTTAACATAACCTTAAAGTATTATCATTCTTTTTATCCTTATTTAAGTGATTTTTGTTTTGAATTACTAATAACAATCCCATCACTTTTAGCTTTACAAATTTAATTGAAAGTGTTCTATTTTATGCAATAATATGATTCCAGATTATGCCATATTAAACTATCCTTTCCTCTCTTATTTGGTAGTTTTTATGTTGACAAAAATAGACAATGGGATAGAAACAGGCAGGCAACAGGGAATTCGTTTTTTGTGTGTTTGTTGGATTTATCTAGGTTCTAGTACTCCAAAATCTACTAGGATTAATTCCTGTTTATATATTTATTTTGTTTGTTTTGTTTTTATTTATTTTGTTTTGTATGTTTCCATTATGAACAGAGAATAGAAATAGACTTTCACATTTCAGCCCCAAAATTAAATAAAAATTTGAATTCATTTATTCAGCAAGCATGTAGTATATGTTGAATGTTGCGTGAGTAAAGGTAATAAAAAGCTATTATTTTAATGATTTCTGTCATCTAGAAATCTAAACTAGTGAGTGATGAAAACACTAAAAGAGTAGATAAAATGCAGTGTAATAATTACTGTCTCAGAAATCTGAACACAGTGTTATCTGAGCTTAAAAGTGGGAACAATTAACTCTGCCCCAATAATTTGTGAGGCTGCATGGAAAGTAATGTTTGACCTGTGTTTTGAGAAAACAGTTTGTCAGGAAGAACAGAATGACAAAACATTCAAACATAAAGGACAATGTGTGAGAAAATTAAGGAGCATAAAGAACATAGACAACTCAAAATGTAAACAGTAGCTCAGTGCAACTAGGTTTAAGTTGATTGTGGGATGGTGAAAGGAGTGATTAGAATGGTAAAAATGGGTTGGATCTAGGAATACCTGAATTTTCAAACTTTGGTTTCTTAAATATGTCATTTTCTAAGGTTGCTATTCTCCCTCCCCTCTCTTGCAAATAAGGGTTATCTCAACTCCTTCTGATTCCTAAGGCCACATTGTAACCCTTGTTGGCCACTAGTTTCCATAATTCCTCCAAAACCCAGAAGAAAACTTTGGGAAAATAATTGTTGTTGGTGGTATTGCTTTTTAGGTGCTGTTGAGTCAGCTCCAACCTTATGAACAAAAGAAGGAAACACTGTCCAGTCCTATTTCAGCCCCATAATCCATGCCATACCTGAGGTCTTAGTTGCAGCTACTATGTCAATCCATCTAATTGAGGGCCTTGTTTTTGCTGACCCTCCACTTTACCAAGCATAAAGTTTAAGTTGAAACTGAAAACAATTAAAACTAGTCCAGGAGAGCCAAAATATGACATTGATTATATCCCTCCTGAATTTAGAGACCATCTAAAGAATAGACTTGACTCATTGAACACCAATGACCGAAAACCAGAGGAATTGTGGAATGACATCAAGAACATCATTGATGAAGAAAGCAAAAGGTTATTTAAAAGACAGTAAACAAAGAAACAACCAAAATGGATGCCAGAAGAGACTGAAAGTTGCTCTTGAATGGAGAGTAGCTAAAGCAAATGGAAGAAATGACAAGACAAAAGACCTGAACAGAAAATTTCAAAGAGCATCTCGAGAAGAAAGTCAATTATTATGATGAAATGTGCTCTCAAGCTGAAAGAGCTGAAGGAAAAATTCAAACCTCAAGTTGTAATATTGAAAGAGTCTATGGGAAAATAATATTCAAGGAAAATATGATGTGTAAGAAGAAAATGGAATTAGAATAATTCTGGGGTAGATTACCTCGTAAATAGCAGAGTAATCATAGAAGGAAATTAAGGAGGAAGAGGAGGAGGAAACGGAAATAGTTAGGTCTCCTTCAAGGAAGGAGAAATATTTTGGGAGAAAGAATGATCAAATATGTCAAGTGTCATTAAATTCTAATTGGATGAAGAATAAAAAGATCATTAGATTAGTTATTTATTGGGGGAGGAAGCCTAATGGTCTACTTATGAAAATCATCCAATGAAATTCATATGGGTTATAAAGGTCTGATCCACAACTGTGAAAAGGACAAGGATGCCACATGTTCTGACCTCCTCTAACCGCACAAAAGGAAGACAGAGTTACCATCAATAACCCAGGGCCTATTCCTGCAAGGGCAAACATGTTGTCTTCCTCCAGCCCTTTCACCAACCATTCCTCCCAAAGCACTCACCACCTCTCTCCTGGGTTCGATAATTCGCTGCAGTGGCCACATAGAACTCACAGATTACAGGGTTTATTAGGGAAGCACCACAGGCTACAATTCAAGTTCAGGAAAAATGCTCAGTCTCTCTCCCAGCCCACTGTCCCTCAGCCAACAGTCTCTCACAGTCTCTTTCCCAGCAGTGCGTGTTCCTTGGTGTTTCACTCAGCAATGCATGTCTCTTGCATCTCTTTCCCAGCAACGTGTGTCTCAGGAGTGTGTCTCTTTCAGCAGCACATCTTCCTCAGCCAGCAGTCAGAGAGAGTTCTGTCTCTAGGAGTCCTCCTTTTGAGCCTGGCTTAGTGGCCAAACCAACCAATCATAACATCAGAATTCTAAACACCTGAGAGAGAGTGGGACCCTCCCAGAACATTGTTTAGTGCCACGCCCAATAGAAATACCTCAGATGGACAACTTTAGCAATCAGGAGCTCCTCAGTTGCTCATGGCAAATTCTACCTTGGAGTTTACAAAGACTTATGGGTAGAAAAGCCACACTAAGTAATTTACTATACCGCAACAAACTATTATGAAGATGGGCAGAATCTGGCAGTGTTTCATTCTGTTGTACCTGGCATTGTCATGAATCAGGGCTGACTCCATGGAAGCTAACATCAGAAATTATAATACTTGAAGGCAGCAGTAAGACCACTTGGAAAAATGCAATGAAAATGACTGTGGATTACATTTCCATTACTATTGATAGTGGTTGTGTTCGGATACTGAATGGTTACATGTTTAAGATGAGTCTATTAAGCCCTGCCCCCATCAATTCAGAATCACAGAAATATATTTTTAATTATAATTCAGAGACAAAAATGAATATATTCACATGAAATATAGATATAAATGTGGATAGATATATATTTATATCTATATGGACATGGATTTGGTCATAGACATAGATATAGATATGTGCATACCCACACTACATAGATTAAGACAGAATTCTGCAAAGGATATTTTTATCTATTGCTTTAATACACACACACAAATAACTAGTGGAAATTTGTATAAGGAAGAAAGGGAAGTTATAGGTTCCTATGACAGGAAATTTCAAGGGAGAGTTAAATAATGTCTACAAGACTCTTTCCATATCTTGGATCTACTTTGTTCATAAGCTGCTTTCTTAGGAAGACTCTAAATGTAAGCAAAATATTTTACTAGAAATTCCCACTGAACTCCTGAAATCTAAAGAATTCAGTCTATTCTTTTTAGTATCCTCATCATTTGCCAAGTCATTGTTGTTGTTAGCTGATGTCAGGTCTCTTCCACCTCACAGCAATGTTATGTACAACAGAACAAAATAGTTCCCAGTCCTGTGCTATCCTCACAATTGTTGCTGTGCTTCAGCTCATTTTTGCAGTCACTGTAATACATAGCAGTGAGGGTCTTCCTCTTTTTCATTGACCCTCTACTTTACCAAGCCTGATCTCCTTTTCCAGGGTCTGGTCCATCTGGACTACCTGTCCAAAGTACTAGAGATGACATATTACAATGCTGGCTTCTAAGAAGAATTCTGGATGTACTTTTTCCAAGATTGATCTGTTCATTCTTCTGGCAGTTCGTAATATATTCAATATTCTTCACCAACACTAAAATTCACAGGCATCAGTTCTGTCTTCCTTATTTGTTGTCCAGCTTTCACATATATGTGAGGCAATTGAAAATACTGCAATCAGATAGGTGGGCTCCCACCCAGTGTGACTCCCATGTCAATAAAGAGACACCAGACTTTGAAGTGCTGAGGAAGGAAGTTCTATTGCAGGCTGGCAAGCAAGGAGTTGGGAAACTGCATTTCAGATCAAGCTCCCTGAAGCTAGGGATTTCAGGTCAAAAAAGCACATGGAATAGGGAAGTTGGGATTATTCATGGGCCTTCCAGGAATTTGCTAATTATCCATTAGACTAATTCACATGGTGGGGTGTGATATCATGACTGCCACGGCATGTTGTTGTTTGTTTGTTTTTTTCCCCTTTCAATTCTACAATTCCCCATACCCCTCTTTCTCTTTATTTCTTAATAGCAGCAAAGCATGAAACAATATTGTGCTTTGTAATTTACAGCTAAAACCATTAGCATTCTGTTGGATTGACATGACTATAAGAGAAAACAAGGATTTTGTGATGTTACAGGATAGCTTTGCATTTGTCATGCTTCTTCTAAGTTCTCCAAGCCCCAGTATAGCCAGAGCTTTGAGACGAAAAATAAACCTGCTTTTATTATTTTATTTCATTATTCTATTTTTTTTATCGTGCTTTGGGTGAAAGCTTAGAGAACAAATTCACTTTCCATTCAACAGCTTACATACACTTTGTCTCATGACATTGACTACAATTTCCCACAATGCAACAACTCCCCTCCCACTTCCCTATAGTTACCTCTTCCCTGTGTCCTTCCCTCCATGCATTCCTGCCCCCTGAACTGTCTCCCTGTTCATGCACTGCCCTTCTATTCTCCCATGATTGATCTCTCCAAGGAAGTATCTACCTAGTGTAAATGATCACCTCCTATGCCTGTCTTTTTTTTTGTCTGAGTTTTTTCCAAATTGTTATCCCTCTTTCTCCAGGATCTCCTACATAGATTCCCCTCCAAGTGGTTGACAGTGGTAGCCGGGCACCATCTAGTTTTCTGGTCTCATTGTCATGTAGGCTGAATATTGCAGGGTGTACCAGTCACCAGTCACTAATTGTTCCCATGCGCCTTTGGTTTTCTTCATTCTTCTTTGCTCTGGATGAGGAGAGACCCATCATTGCATCTAGATGGCTGTTTGCAAGCTTTTGACATCCCAGTCACTATTCGCCAAAGTTGGAGATGGAACAATGTTTTGTGTAGTATGTTAGATCAACTGAGCATTATGTCCCCTGTGACTATGGTCCCGAGCCCACAGGTTCAACCACTTGCTCCCTCTGGGTAGCTAGCTCTGGCCAAGAAGTGACTACAAACTTGCCCCTTGTCAGCTCTACTATACACCTGAGGATTATTACAGAACATACTAATACACTTGTAGAACTATTGCCTGTCAACCCTATACATGGTCTTGGGTACAGTCCCCTCTGTATAAACACCTACTAGTTCAGCATGTCCATCCATCTATCCACCCATATACACATGTTTACCTTCACTGACAATGCAGTACTCTATGTGCAAAAGGGTTCATCTTTATTGTCTGTACATCCCATGCACCTCTCAATGTCTTGCTCTTCCTCAATGTCAGCCTGTTGATCACTCATATTTTGTATATTGTCCTTCTCTTCCCAAATCAATACTTGTCTTTACCTATCTAACAGTGTTCCCTCCCCTGCCCTCCCACCCATGGAAACAAACAAAGAACATTTCCTTCTGTATATAAACATTTCCTTGCCTTTTTACAATAACAGACTAATACAATATTTGTCCTTCTGTGATTGACTTATTTCCCTTACTATAATGTCCTCAAAGTTCATCCACATTATGTGGTGTTTTGCAGGAAGGAAGGTTGGGCAATCCTACTTCCGTAGTGATACTGCCTCGGAAACCCAAGGAGGGGTCGATATGAGTCAGGGCTGACTCGACGGCACATAACAACAACAACAACAAGTTATTGTTTAGGGTTGCATAGTATTCCGTTGTGTGTATGTACCATAGTTTGGTTATCAATTCTTCAGTTGATGGACACCTAGGTTGTTTCTATCTGTTGGCTATTGTAAATAGTGCTGTGATGAACATGGCTGTGTACATATGTGTTTTTGTCCTGGCTCTCAATTCTTTAGGTGATGTACCTAGTAAAGGGATGGTTGCATCAAAAGGTATTTCTAATTCTAACTTTTTAAGGAATTACCATACTGCTTTCCACAGTGGTTGTACCATTTTACAGTCACACCAGCACTGTATGAGAGTCCCAATATCTCCACATCTTCACCAGTATTCGTTATTTTCTGTATTGTTGAACTTCCTACTAGTGGTGGGGGAAGATGGTATAACATTGTTGTTTTGATTTGCATCTCTCTAATGGCTTATGGGTCAGCCCCAGGGTTACAGGTGAGGAGAGACAATGCAGGGATGCCCAAAGTAGTGGGCGGGAAAAGCAGGAGAAAGGGGATTAAAAGCCACGAAGCCAGAGAGAAGAGTAATCAGCC
>NW_006921812.1:3994989-4021186 GCF_000298275.1 Orycteropus afer afer | reverse complement strand
GGGAATTCCCAAGCACTTGATTGTACTCATGAGGAATCTGTACCTTGACTGGCTTTATGCATTTCCTTATTGAGAAAGGTGAAGCCAGAACTTTTCAGTGGCTTAGCAAGTCAAGTAGTTCTTGCACAGGCAGTAGGTAAAGACAAAGATGGTCATGACCACTATAAGAGATTAGTAGGGGTATAAGGAGATTACACTAACTTGGAACACATTGGAAGCAGCATCAGCAAAACAAGTCTGCTGTTGTTATTAGGTGCCATCCTGTTGTTTCTGACTCATAGCAACCCTATGTACAGCAAAATGAAACACCATCAGATCCCATGCCAGCTCCATAATCGTTGCTATACTTGAGACCATCGTCACAGCCACCATGTCAATCCATCTTGTTCAAGGCCTTTCCCTCTTTTGTCTACCATCCACCTTATCAAGCATCACATCTTTCTCCAGAGAATGGTCCCTTCTGACAACATGGCCAAAGTAGGTGAGACAAAGTCTGACCATTCTGGCTTCCAATGAGCATTTTGGCTGCACTTCCTCCAGAACAGATCTGTTAGTTCTTTTAGCAGTCCAGGGTACATTCAGCATTCTTTGCCAGCACCACAACTCAAAAGCATCAACTCTTCTTTGGTCTTCCTTATTCATAGTCCTGCTCCCACATGCATATGAAGTGATTGAAAATATCATAGCTTGTGTCAGGCACACCTTAGTCCTCAAGGAGACATCCTTCCTCCTCAGCATTTGAAAGAGTTCCTTTGCAGCTGACTTGCCCAGTGCTATATGTCATCTAATGTCCTGAATGATGCTTCCATTGGAATCAATTGTAGAACTAAGTAATGTGAATTCTTTGACAACCTCAATCTTTTCTCCATTTATCATGATGCTGCTTATAGGTCCAGTTGTGAGGATTTTTTTTCTCTTTATATTGAGATGTAATCCACACAGCAGACTGTAGTCTTCAATCTTCATCAGTAAATGCCTCAAGTCATCCTCACTTTCAGCAAGCAAAGTTGTGCTGTCAGCATATCACAGGTTGTTAATGATTCTTCCTCCAATCGTGATCCTATGTTTTCCTTCATATAGTCCAGATTCTCAGATTATTTACTCAGCATATAGATTGAATAAGTATGGGAAAAGGATACAACCCCGACACACTCCCTTCTTTATTTTAAACCATGAAGTGTCCCCTTGTTTGGTTAGAATGACAGACTCCTAGTCAATGTAAAACATCCTCATGAGTACAATTAAGTGTTCAGGAATTACCATTCTTCTCAATATTATCCACAATTTGTTGTGGTCCATGCAATCAAATGCCTTTACATAGTCAATAAAACACAAGTAAACATCTTCCTAGTATTCTTTGCCTTGAGCCAGCATCCATCTGACAGCAGCTATGATAACCCTTGTTCCATGTCCTCTTATGAATCTAGCTTGCACCTCTGGAAGTGCTCTGTCAATATATTGCTGCAACCATTTTTGAATCATCTTCAGTAAGATCTCACTTGCGTGTGATATTAATGATATTGCTTGATAATTTTACATTCCGTGGGATCACCTTTCTTTAGAATGGGTACAAATATGGATCACTTCCAGTCAGTTGGCCATGTAGCTGTCTTTCAAAATCTCTTGGCACAACCAAGTGAGTGCCTTCAGTGCGGCATCTGTTTGCTGAAATATCTCAATAAGTATTCCATCAGTTCCTGGAGCTTTGTTCTTCACCAGTTCCTTCATTGTAGCTTTGACTTCCTCCTTCAGTTCCATTGCTTCTAGATTATATGTCACCTCCTGAAATGGATGAAGATCGACCAGTTCTTTTTGGTACAGTGACTCTGTGTATTCCTTCCATCTTCTTTTCATGTTTCCTGCATCATTCAATATTTTGCCCGTAGTATATTTCAATATTGCAACTTGAAGCTTAAATTTTTTCCTCAGTTCTTTCAGCTTGAAAAATGCTGAGCATGTTCTTCCCTTTGGGTTTTCTAAATCGAGGTCTTTGTATATTTCATTATAGTAATTGGTTTTGTCTGCTCAAGCTGCTCTTTGAAATTTTCAGTTGAGCTCTTTTATCTTGTCATTTCTTCCATTGGCTTTAGCTACTCTCTGCTCAAGGGAAAGTTTCAGAGTCTCTTCTGTCATCCATTTTGGTCTTCCCCTCCTTTCTTGTGTTTTAAGTGACCTCTTTTTTTCATCATAGATAAAGTTCTTGATGTCATCCAACAATTCTGGTTTTTGGTCATTTGTGTTCAATGTATCAAATCCATTCTTCAGATGGTCTCTAAATTCAGGAGGGATATATTTAAGATGATATTTCTGCTCTGGTGAACTTGCTCTAATTGTCTTTAACTTCAAGTTGAATTTACATATGAGCAGTTGATGGTCTGTTCCACAATCAGCTCCTGGACTGGTTTTGACTGAAGATATTGAGCTTTTCCATCACCTCTTGCCACAAATGTAGTCAATCTGATTCTGTGTGCTCCATCTGTCAAAGTCCACATGTACGCCACCATTTGTGTTGTTGAAAAGAAAGTATTTGTAATGAATAAGTCATTGATCTTGCAAAGTTCTACCATGCAATTTCCAGCATTATTTCTGTTGCCAAGGCCAAATTTTCCAACTACCGGTGATTCTTTTTTTGTTCCAAATTTGCATTCTAGTTACCAATGATAATGAACAGATCTTGATTGCATGTTTGGTCAATTTCAGACTGCAGAAGTTTATAAAAAACTTCAGTTGTATCATCTTTGGCTTTGGTAGTCGATGCATAAATTTGAATAATAATCATATAAACTGGTCTTTCTTGTAGGCATATGGATATTATCCTGTCACTGACAGCACTGTACTTCAGGACAGATCTTGAAACTGTCTTTGTGATGATGAATTCCATGCCATTTCTCTTCAAATTTTCATTCCCAGCATAATAGATCATATGGTTGTCTGATTTAAAATGGCCAAAACCAGTCCATTTGAGCTCACTAATGGCTAGAATATCTATCATTATGCCTTCCATTTCATTTTTGACAACTTCCAATTTTCCTAGATTCCTGCTTTGCACATTCCATGTTCTGATGATTAATGGATGTTTACAGCTGTTTCTCCTCAATTTGAGTTGTGGCATCAGTAAATGGAGGTTTCAAAAGCTTTATCTTATCCATATCAGTAAAGCTGGTTTTACATTTATGATGAAGCTCTTTCCCAGTTGTATTTTGAGAGCCTTCTAACCTAAGTGACTCATCCTTCTCCTCTGTATTAGACAATGTTTCTGGACTATTCATAAAGTTGTGCAGGGATGTATCCGACAGTGTTTCCCTGCTTTACATTGGGTTTTCTCTGGCCAATTCTTTGAGAAGTGGATGGACTCTTCCTTCTTCCTGGTCTGTCTCAGTGTCCAAGCTGCACTGAAACCTGTGTACCATGTGCACTCCACCGGGTTGGAAACACTGGTGGCACAGCCTCAAGACTCACACCAACACGTCACCACAGGAGGACAAACCGACAGACAAGTTTGTCTCCCTCAGCTGTTAAAAACCTCTCCAACCTCCACTTACCTGGATTCTTGTTGCTGCCTGGTCACTCTGTCCGGCCTCCCTGGCCTTTGTCCTCCACCTATCCCCACTTTTCTGCCTTGCTGCTTGTGGGGCATGGCCTGGGTTCTTCCCCGTCTCCTGGATCCCTGCAGCTGACTTCTTGCTCTGTCATGGTACCCCTGGCCTTTTTCTCTCTTTTCCCCCAACTTCCCACCTTGCCACTTGTGGGGCATGGCTTGGGGTCCCTTCCCTCACCTGGATCCCTGCAGCTGAATGTAGAATGAAAACAAAGATCATTATTACTCATTCTTTAAGCTAGGATAAATTTGGTAGCCAGGGGTCTATAATCTGAAAAAGCTGACATTTGACAATAGTTTTTTGATGTTGTGTAGCCATGTGGCTTGCTCCTAAATCTTATTGATCTCTTACCCATCAATTAGTTAAATTTCTTCTTGATGCTACAACTTAACAAAGTTGCACTAAAGAGTTTGGGTCCAACCTAAGCTTCTACCAGGTGAGAAGAGGAAGCAAGCATAGTAAGGAGCATTGTATGATATAAAGGGACAACTGGGGTCATGGTCAAACAAAACATAGTGTTTTCATCCTGTAGTGCCACTCTAAAGAAAATACCACAAATGAGTGGATGTCTTTAACAAATAATGATTTTATTCTCATATAGTTTAGGAGGCTAGAAGTCCAAGGTTCAAAGTGCCAGCTCAAAGACCCCTCAACCTTGAGCTTCAGTCCTGCCTCTTGTTCCCTCTCACTGAAGCTGGAAGCTTCTTTTAACTCAGGAAGCTGTTGGATTCTGGTGCTGACAAACCTAAGGTTGACAAGGAAAATGGCACAGTCCCAAGATTACTAAACAACATGGCAGACCACTAGTTCAAGTCCAGATACCGTCCCAAGATCAGCAGGAAACGTCACGGTGTTGAATGAAGACTTAGCTACATGTACTATCCAAACATACAAAAGAGCTCCAGAGACCTTTCTAAAAGTTTCTTCTTATATGCTGGAAACAGACTACATCCCTAAGGCAGCTACTTAGCTGCTCCTGTAGATTCCACCATGGAGTTTATTACCAGTCTCATCATGGGAAATAACTACACCCAACTGCCCAGCCACTCAAAACCAGGCCCACCATGTTGACATACAACTTTACTACACCAAGTTTGTGAAGGATGACATAAAAAATGGGGGCAGGGGCATGCAAAAAGGAAAATGAGTGCTATGCATGAACACAAAATTATCTCTCTATGGGTCATGGAGGAGGTGGGCACCTGAAGAGATATTTCAAGTTAGCAGTCAGTTCATAAGTTCAAAATGGAGATCAGCTTGGATTAGTAGGAAGAATAGACGGGTCCTTCAGTACAGGTGCTGGCTTCAATTGGATATGGTGGATCCAGAGCTTTATACCTTGGAGCTTGGCTATACAGTGTGTAGTTAAAAGAACAGTGTGGTCCAGTTTAGTGTGGAGCTAACAGCTCTTCTTTCCACATCTTGAGCAACACTTGGTCACTTGGATAGAAAGGAAGAAAATATATGTCTGTTGGATAGCAAAGACAGCTGAGGGTGTACCTATGAATGGAGGACAGGACAACACAGACAGACTGCAAGTACTTTTTAACATTCATTTACCCTAATATATTAAAATGTTTGTGACAGTTGAAGAGTTCTTAAGGAATGGTCTCTCATACATGATTTCAAATGGGCTCCATTTGAGCCAATTTCTGGGTGCTACCCTAAACCATTGCAGTACAATGGATATTGCCTGAGTCCACAGCATGAGGGTTTCCTGGCAATTTTTTGCTATTTGTTTCTTTAAGGTGCTGCTCATCTTTTCTACTTTCCTGATTGATTAGAGTCTCTAGGCAGAGTGTAACTTCCAGGTGATTCTTAGTAGCTCAGACACTTCACAAGTGACTTGTGTAACAAAGTGGGATCCATTACCACTGTTGATTAAGTCAGGAAGTTCAATTCTGGGACTAATCTCTTAAAGATGGAATTTAGCTACTTTGGAGGCTTTTCAGTTCTACATGGGTATTCAGGTTATCTAGTGCCACTCTGACAAGAATATACCACAGATGGGATGGCTTTAACAAACAGGAGTTTATTCTCTTACACTTTAGGAGGCTAGATGTCTGAGTTCAAAGTGCCAGGCTCTAGGGGCTGGGTGAAAACCCTTTAACCTTGAGCTTCAGCTCTGCCTCCCACTCCTGGCCCACTGAAGCTAGAGACTTTTTTCACTCAGTAGCTGGCTGCTGAAGCCAAAAACCCAAGGTTGACAAGTAAAAAGACACAGTCCCAATGGCCATTAATTCAAGTCCATTGAAAGTCCCAAGGTCAGCAGAGCATGGCAGACTGCTGAACAACAACACGGCTACATGCAGGGTTCAAGCGTGCCATAAGCTAGAGACCATTCCCAAAGCTGCTTCTTATAAACTGGAAGCAGACCACATACCCAAAGCAGCTACTCAGGTGCTCCAATATATTTGACCATGGAGTTAATTACCAATCTCACCATGAGGAATAACTATCTTCAGCTGCCCAGCCACTCAACCAGGCCCAGCCATGTTGACACACAAACTAAACCACCACATTGGGTATGCCTCAACCCCTCCTGCAAAGGTATGTAGAAAGGCCAGCAGATATTTGTGGACCACAAGTGCTCAGGACATTTAAGTAAAATCTACTTTCCAGTCCTATACTGGAATGCTTCTTGATGACCGAATTCTGACCTCATGGGGGCCAGTCATCTTTGGATTGTTTTTGGCACAGAGGTGGCAAGCTTTGGTAATTTTCTGGATAGTTTGTGCATACATTGTCCATTGACGTGTTTAGTGGCCCAGTTGTAAAGAGATTCATGATCAAAATGGGTGGAATGGTGGGCCTCTTTTAGGACTGGATAGGACTGAGTGAACTAATTACTAAGGATGGAAAACTTTTCCCTTGGGAGTGTGCAGCCAAACTTGAAGGCTTGGACCTGGGGCTGCAAGCTGAGATTGGATTCTAAGGGCAAAGGATATTGTTTTAAGCATGGGGCCAACACCCAGGCTTCAGCTTATTGACATCTAGGTAACATTCCTTGCCATCCGCAGCTGTCTTTTTGTCCAAACAAGGAGAGTGACCACATACGTTGTGCTTTCAGATATGAGTGAGGGCTCCTGAAGCTTCCAGCTATTCTGAGAGGATGTGGAGTTGTAGTTCTTCATCACTAAAACTTATCTGGATATTCATTTTAGCAAGTGCATCTTATCATAACAAAGGAATTGAACACTCATATATATATATAGGAAACTGTGGGTCATCAAGGTGTCTCCTACTTGGCACTGCATGGGCTGCATGAAAGAGCACCTAGCTGGTTTCACCACCATCCTGACCCCATGAACTCTTTTAGAGGATAAAGGTTTCTTCAGGCAAGTTCAGCTGAATATGTGGCTACACTTTGAATGTAATCAAAGGCTCTTTGGGAGAGGCTTGCAAGAAGGTGAAAGTAGTAGATCCCTTTCAGTCTAACCCTTCAGACTGATCCTGTTTGTATAGCTCTGAGACAGGGTCCTGATGGGACAGCCTGTGATAAGGGAATGCCCTCTTCCAATGACCCTCTTGTTTACAATAGGCACACTGATTTCTACCCAAGCTGGGTTGTGCACATTGAGCAGGATTTTTTTTCTGATCCCTTTCATTAGTGAATCATGTTTTAAACCACCAGGGTAGTATGCTGGGTGTGAGTGGCCTGGGGTCTTAGTCGGGGCTTCTGCATGCAGGCTGGCCTGCTGTCTCTGCTTTTGAACCTCTTTCTTTTCCTGCATCTCTTCTCTATTGCTAAAAACTTGTAAGGCACCTCAACCAGTTGGGAAATCTCCATCCTTAGCTTCCCTCAAGCCTCTGAAATTTATTTCAGATGTTTGAGATATTCTACCTGATTAAAACTCAGCTTCCTCTTTAGCCTTTCCCAGGACCATATGTCTCTCATTGGGAGTGAGCAAAATGTTTAAAAGGAACTGACAGTTTGCCCAAGTTTGATGATGGGTAACAAAGATGGAGGGAAACAAGTCAGACATCTACATGGCGTCCTCCCAGTAAAAAGGAGGTTATTTTTCTGATTGAAAATGTCAGAGGTAGAAAAAGGGGTGTGAACCTGTGAGAATTCTGTAGTGCTGCTAAACAGAAATACCACAAATGATGGCTTTAACAAACAGATATATTCTCTTACAGTATAGAAGGCTAGTAGTCCGAGTTCAGAGTGCTGCCTCTAGAAGAAGGTTAGGTTAGCAATCCAAGTTCAGAGTGTCAGCCCTAGTGGTTTGGTGGAGGCCTCTTGACCTTGAGCTTCAGCTCTGCCTTCCAGGCTCACTGATACAAGTTGGAGGCTTCTCTTGATTCATGCACTTCTGTCTGCTGAGGGTGACAAATCCAAGATTGGCAACTAAAATGGAGCAATCTCAAGATCAGCAGATGATACAGAAGTCCACTGGTTCAAGTTCAGGAACCGGAGATTATGAATGAGCCAAATGCAGGATCCTTTCCATATGTATATACCAAAAGCAGGCCACACTCTGAAGGCAACTCCCCTTCCACTGATTAACTGCTCACAGAAGATCCCATCATGAAGGTGATTACATCACATCTAATTTCATCATGGGAAATAACTACATCACAGCTGCCAAGCCACTCAAAATCACAGCCCAGCCAAGCTGATACACAACTAATATATACACAGAACCCAAGCTAATTTTTGCTGCCCAACTTCTTCTACTGTGTTGGCTATCTGATAAAGTGGCATTTTCCCTGCCATGGGTTGACTAACACCTAGGCCAAATTTATTACCACTGTGGGTACAAAAAACAAAAAACAAAACCAAACTAACTGTCATTGAGTCAGATCCGACTCTTAGCAACCCCTTCTTAGATTTCCAAAGCGGTATCACTATGGAAGTAGACTGCCCAATCTTCCTTCTGATGGATATAAAGTGTGGAGATAAGGTCTTCAGGTCCCACCAATGGCTTAAGAGGCTAAGGAGGCGGCACAGATGGTGGAGGAAATGGGAGCCATCCTCCATATGACCACCTAGTACCTTGGATGTGGTAACAAAACCAGCAATCATAATCGTTCATTGTCTCTGCATGTTCCTATTGCTGTACAAAGGCATAAAAACTTCTATATACCTTTCTTCTTCCCATTCCCTTCCTGAGTATAAAACAAAGCAAGTTGCAAAATGGTGTTATAATTTAATGAGCAATTTACAGACCAATATTCCCCACCCCCAGTTGGTATTGGAGCCAAGAAACATTACCAAAAAAAAAGAAAATCATCTTAAACTGTTTTGTTGGATCATAACCAAAGTATTTCTAAACCAGAGGATGAATCCTAACTGGCTACACTTGGTGATATTCTGGTCATTACCATAACTAAAACCAGAAAAAAAAAAAAAAAAAGACAAACCAGAAGTATGATTACAAATGCCAGGAAGAAACATATGTCCTGGAAAAAAAGATTGCTCAATCTCCCATTTTTGCTTGGAAACCAGAGATAATTACAGTTTGTTGGGTGGCAAGCACAGAACAGACTTTCTCAATCACCCTGAATCTATAGAGCTTATATTGCAATCACATATGCACTCACTAGGAAATGAGCCTTACAAGAAGCTCATTTCTGAACTTCAAAGAAGGATCATGGAGAGTCCAGGCACAGCCTTGACAGTGGAAAGCAACCTCAACAATTCCTCTCAAGTGAAAACAGCTGGTGTGAACTGAGGTCCTATGGCTATTCCAATGGCTGGAGGTGAATCTAGGAGCCAGAAGGCAGTTAGAAGAAAAGTCCTATCTGAGGTGTGAGATTTGAAACTGGACAGGTAGGTTCTTGCCTAGTGTGATTCCCAGATCAATAAGGTGACAACACGTGGTAGTTAAAGTTATGTGTCAACTTGGCTGTGCCTGGTTGAATCTCTGGGCAGCTGGCTGTAGTTATTCCCCATGGTGAGATTGGTTATCAATTCCATGGTGGAATCTACTGGAATCTATTGAAATCTACTGGAGCAGTAGGGATGAGGTCTGCTTTCAGTGTGTAAGAAGCAACTTCTATGAGCAATGTCACCAGGTTTTGGCACATTCAAATCCTGCATGTAGCCTAGTTGTTACTCAGCAACCTGACATGATGTCTGCTGATCTTGGGACTCTTAATGGACTTGAATCAGTGGGCTGCCATGTAGTTTGGTAGTATTGGGACTGTGCCTTTTTATTCGTAGACTTTGGTTTGTCAGCCTCAGCTGACAGCAGCTGCCTGAGTGAGGAAACCCTCCAGCTGCAGTGGTCCGGTAGCAAGAGGTAGCACTGAAGCCCAAGGTCGAGGGGTTTTCACCCAAGCCCTAGAGCCTGGCATTTTGAACTTGGACTTCTAACCTCCAAAATTATAATGGAATATACTCCCGTTTGTTAAAGCCATCCCATTTATGGTATTTCCTGTTAGAGCAGCACAAAGTAAGCAAAACACACCAGGATTTGAGGTGTTGCAAAAGGAAGCTTTATTGCAGGCTAGCAAGCAAGGAACTTTGAGAGTGCATCAAGTTCCTTGAAGCAGGGTATTCATGGCTGATATAGAACACTGAATAGGGAAGTTATGATTATTCATGGCCTTTCTGGGAACTCATTGATTATGCAGTAGGCTAATCAACACGATGGGGGTGCAGTGTTATGGCTGCCAAGAAGTGTGTTTTTCAGGTTATGACATATATTGGTTAATTAAGGACACAGTCCAGACCAACTACACAAGGGCAAACTGGAAGAGTTGGTGTAAGAGAATACTCTTGGTAGTTAACAAGACATATATAGAAGGAATGTGGCTGGTATTTCAGTCCTTGTGGTCAGGTTACCTGAAGTAGGGAATTCTTACATTGTTTCCTGCCTTGTGGTTAGCCTACCTGGAGCAGGGCATTCTTACAATACCATGGTTTGGGTCAGGCTCAGCATAGTCCTCAATGTGACATCTTTGTTTTTAACACTTTTGCAGCAGATTTTTCCAATGCAATACATATTTTGGTTTCTTGACTTGCTTCCACAGGTATTGATTGTGGATCCAAGTAAAATGAAATCCTTGACAATTTCAACATTTGTTTTCTATTTATAGAGAAGTTGTTTAGAGTTCAAAATGTAGTCTCATCAGTAATAACCATGGTAATTCCCTCTAGCATCTTAGTGCTTGAAAAACTAGGTGCAGCAGTTTGAATTAGGGATTCTGGTGCTCTGAACAGCTCACTGAGTCAGAGTGGACCAAACTCAGGGGAGTAGAATTAGAAAGGAGAAAGGGACAGGGAGAAAAAAATAACAAGATAAGGAGATCTACCCTGCATAGTGCTGACTGGCAGGCAAGAAAGGCCATCCGTAACTTCCTGGGTTAAGGAAGAAGACACACCACACAAGCATACCAGCAACCACACCAGCATACCAGCTGTCACTCCAAGGATCTACCTTCAGCACCTGATTTCATTGGTAACTTGGGTCATCTAGGTGCAAACTGGCATGTCCAGTGCCACTGAAACATGAGCAGAGTCCATTGGTGCTGCAAGAGGGCAGGCCCAGGGAAGTACCCCCACAGCAGATCAGGCTTGGGTCAGCTTAGTGGCACTGAGGGGCCCACACTTGATTTTGTCTGTAATATTAGGATCACAGGGTGTGAGCAGGCACTGACCTGACTCTAGCACCACTGAAACTGAGTGGATCTTTGAAGCCATGGGTGGGTGGACCCAGAGAGGAACTGTCACGGTGGATCACAGTCTAGGGTGGTGCCACAGACAGACGCGTCCAGGAAGGAACTCCCGTGGCAGAGTATGGAGCTGGACAGTTGTCTTGGGTCAGTTTTTTGGCAGTGAGGGGCATCAGGAGTGGGGTTTTTGTGTGTGTCTGAGCCTGGCGGAAAGTGGCAACCCCCTAGCAACTGGAGTCTTTGCTGAACTTGAGCTGTGGGCCTGTGAATAACAGTACAATTTCATCATTAGCAGCCCACTCAAAGCCCTGGAAACTGCCCCTATCACCCCTAGCAATGGGGAGCTTTCCTTCTTCCTCCATTCTGCTCCCACCTTCTCTGACAATAATGTCACTCATCCAGTACAAGAAACCACATTCAGCCACCATAATATCTCTCAGTTCAAATTCTAAACCCTCTTTATGACAAACAGAAACTCATATCCACATTCCACACAGTGATTTCACCATCACAAAGAAAACTGCAGGGCAACTCAGTATACCTGAATTAATAACTAAAAAGAATAAATACACAAGCTTCACCTTTTCAAAATACTACATCATAAAACCAAGACAAAACAAATCAATACATAACCAACATTTAAAGACAACCTCAAAATATCTAGGAGACAAGGGCAACCTCAACTCAAACAAACAAACAAACAACAGGACAAGGCATTAGAAGCAAAACATAAACACAGCCTCATTTAACATGGAGGAAGAGGAGGCAATAGAATGATCTGAGAAGGAATTTAGAAGATATTTTTATAGAGCTTTACCAGAGCCTAAGGAAACCACAAACAGAAACAAGGAGAACACAGACAGTTCCCTGGAAGAACTCAGGAAAACAATTCAAGAACAAAATAACAAGATTAATGCCCCAAGCCTCCATGACTATGAGACCAGAAGAACTAGATGGTGGCCTGGCAACTACTGTTAACCACTTGGAGGGGGATCTATGTCAGAGATCGTGGATAGAGAGAGAGAACAATGTGGAACAAAACTCAAAATCATTTGGAAAAAAAGGGGGGGGGGCAGGTCTGCTGGTCTGATAGGCACTGAGACTATGGCCCCTAGCTGCCCTTCAGGTCTAGAATTGAACCCACACCTGTGGGTTCCAGCCAAACAAAAGACAATCATATGAGTTGAACATTTACCTGAGGCAGACACACTCCTTGGAGAGAACAATCACAAGAGAAAGAATTACTGTTTATGCACAGGGAGACAGCAGGAATGCATGGAGTCATGGACACAGGGAAGAGGTAACTATCAGGAGGAAGTGGGAGGGGAGCTGTTGCGTTGTGGTAAATTGTAGTCAATGTCATGAGACAAAGTGTATGTGAACTGCTGTATGGAAAGTGTATTTGAACTGTAAATTTTCATCCAAATTGCAATTAAAAAAAAAAAAAAAAGATTAATGCACAAGCAGAACTCATACAAAAACAGCAGTTAGAAATTCAGATGAATACCAAAATTACAAAATTACACAATAGAGTAGAAGCACAAAGGAGTAGAATAGAACTGGCTGACGAATACATATCCCAACTAGAAGACAAATCTCTGGACACCAGCCTGTATGAAGAAAAATCAGAACAAAGACTTAAGAGAAATGAAGATAATCTAAGAATTATATAGAATGACATAAAAAAAAATAAAATAAAATAAGACTCACTGGAATTCCAGATCAAGAAGAGGTGAAAAAAAAAAAAAAAAAAAAAAAAAAAACACCAAGAAAATTGTGGAAGACCTGCTAACAGAAAACTTCCCCCATATCATGAAAGAAGAAAAGATATTTGTCCAAAAAGCACATAGAACCCCACACAAGATAGATCCCAAGAGAAAAACATCGAGGCATATTATAATCAAACTCTCCAAAACCAAAGAAAAATATTTGAGAGCTGCCCAGGACAAAAGAAATATTACTTATAATAATCAAACAGGCTGAGCTCAAATTATTCAGCAGAAACTATGCAGACAAGAAGGCAATGGGATGGCATATATAAAACACTGAAGGAAAAGAACTTCCAACCAAGAATCCTATATCCAGTCAAATTATCCATCAAATATGAGAGCAAAATCAACACATTCTCAGACAAACAGAAATTAAGGGATTTTGTGAAAACCAGACCAACTCTACAAGAAATGCTTAAGGAAGTCCTTCCAATAGAGAACCCACAACAGAGATGAACAAAATCAGGATACATGGCATCAACACTAAAACCAAACCAGAAATAAAAACTCAAAATAAGACCATAAAACAAAAACCAAGGAAGTCAATCAGCACATGACAACAGCAGCTAACCTATTAGAGGGAATAAAACTTCCAGGTACAAACTTCCAAGTGGAGAGGAAAACAGCACAATGTCTTCACAGAATGCACTGTTCTAAAAATGTGGAGACATGAACGTAGTCCAAGGTAACTACAGAGAAAATTAACAAACCCCCCCAAGCAAATCCAGAAGGAAGGAAAGCATATGGGTTCAATGAGCACAAAACCAACAATAAAGAAGAAACGAGAGGATGCATTAGGCAACAATCCAAACTCAGCACAGAAAAGTATATGGACCAAGGAAACACCAACAACATGACAAAATAAATAAATAGAATGACAGCAATCAATTCATACCTATCACAAATTACACTCAATGTGAATGGACTAAATGCACCTATCAAGAGAAAGAAAGTGGCAGATTGGATAAGAAAAGACCCATTAATATGCTGCCAAAAAGAGAACACCTTAGACACAAAGAAAAAAACAAGTGAAGAATTAAAGGATGGAAAAAATATGCCAAGCCAATGGTAACCAGGAAAGAGCAGAAGTGGCAATATTAATTCTGATAAAATAGACATTAAGATGAAAAACATCATAACAAACAAAGTAGGACATTATATGATGCTGTAAAGGTCAATTGACAAAAAGGACATTATGATAATAAATATTTATTCACCCAATGAAAGTGCTCCAAAAAATGTGAAGCAAACATTAATTAAAAGGGACAATAAACAACTTCACAGTAGTAGTGGGAGACTTTAACAAACCACTTTCAAACGGAGACAAGTCACCTAGGGAAAAAAAAAAAAAACACTAAACAAAGATACAGAAAAACTCAACAATACAATCAACTAACTCAACCTCATAGACATATATAGAGCATTTCAATCAACAAAAGCACAATTCACATTCTTCTCCAGTGCACATGGATCCTTCTCCAGAATAGACCATATCTTAGGACATAAAACAAGCCTCAATAAATTCAAAAGCATTGAAATACTACAAACCATCTTCTTGGACCACAATGTTATAAAATTAGGAATTAATACTAGAAAGAGCAAGGAAAAAACATCAAACATATGGAAGCTGACCAACTCACTGTTCAAAAACTACCAGATAATAGAACAAATAAAAACTGAAAAAAAAACTGAAAAAAAAAAAAAAAATCCTAGAAACAAATGACAATGAACATATATCATACCACAACCTATGGGACATGGCAAAAGCAGTACTCAGAGGACGGTTTATAGCAATAAATGCATACATCAAAAAAGTAGAAAGAAACAAAATCAACACTCTAACTCATCAGCTCCAACAATTAGAAATGTTGTTGTTGTTATGTGCCTTCAAGTCAATCCCAACTCATAGCAACCCCTCCTTGGGTTGCTGAGGCAATATCACTACGGAAGTAGACTGCCCAATCTTCTTTCTGAGGAGTGGCTAGTGGGTTTGAACCTCCAGTCTTCTGGTTAGCAGTCAAGTGCTTTAGGCACTATGCTACCAGAGCTAATCCTACAGTATCTAGAAGAAAGGAAATAATAAAGATCAGAGCAGAAATAAATGAAACAGAGAACAAAACAAACAAACAAACAAAAAGCATAGAGAAAATCAGCAAAACAAAGAGCTGGTTCTTCAAAAAGATTAATAAAATCAATAAAGCATTGGCAGACCTAACAAAAGAAAAGAAAGAGAAGATCCAAATCACAAGAATTGTAAATGAAAATGGTGTCATCACAACAGAACCAACTGAAATTAAAACTATACTGACAGAATATTATGAAAAACTGTACACCAATAGATTTGAGAACCTAGAAGAGATAGACAAGTTTCTAGAATAACAAGACCTACCTAAATTATCCCACTCAGAAATAGAAAGCTTAAGCAGACCCATTACAAGGGAAGAAACTGAACAGGTCATAATGAAACTTCCCACAAAGAAAAGCATTGGCCCTGATGGCTTCACTGGAGAATTCGTCAAATATTCAGAGAAGAGTTGACACCTATCGTACTCGAGTTATTCCAGAACATAGAAAAAGATGGAATACTCCCAAACTCATTTTATGAAGCAAGCATAACACTAATACCAAAACCAGGGAAAGACACCACTAGAAAGGAAAACTAATATCCCTTATGAACATATATGAAAAACTCTTTAACAAAATCCTAGCCAAAGAATCCAATAACATATCAAAAAATCAATACACTCAGACCAAGTGGGATTCATACCAGGTTTACAAGAGTGGTTCTACATTAGAAACACAATCAATGTAATCCACCACATAAACAAAACAAAACAAAAGAACCATATGATTATATCAATTGATGCAGAAAAGGCATTTGATAAAATCTAACATCCATTCCTGTTCAGAACTGTCAGCAAAATAGGGATAGAAGGGAAATTCCTCAACATAATAAAGGGTATATATGCAAAGCCAATGGCCAACATCATTGGTAATGGAGAAAGACTCAAGGCATTCCCCTTACAAACAGGAACCAGACAGGATGCCCTCTATCACTACTTCTGTTTAGCATTGTATTGGAAGTCCTGGCCAGGGCAATAAGGCAAGAAAGAGAAATAAAGGCATACAAATTGTCAAAGAGAAACTAAAATTATCTCTATCTCTGAATGATATGATCCTATACATAGAAAACCCAAGGGACTTAATTTAAAAAAAAAAAAAAAAATGTAACTAAGAGAGGTTCATCAAAGTGGCAGGATACAAGGTCAACATAAAACAGCAGTTGGATTCCTCTACACCAACAAAGAGTCCTCTGATAAAGAAATAAGGGAAACAATACCATTTACACTAGCTATTAAAAAGATAAAATATCTAGGAATAAACCTCACCAGAGACACAAAAGACCTATACAAAGAAAACTGTAAAACACTGCTACAAGAGACGAGAGCACTACATAAATGGCAGAACCTACCTTGTTCCTGGATAGGTAGACTGAATATTGTGAAAATGTCAATACTACCTAAAGCAATCTACACATTTAATGCAATCCTGATCCAGATTCCAACAAAATTTTTTAAGGATATGGAAAAACTAATTACTAATTTCACATGGAAAGGAAAGAGACATCAGACAAGCAGAGCACTGCTGAAGAAGAAAAACAAAGTGGGATGTCTCACACTCTCAGATCTTAAGAACTAGTATGAAGCCACAGTAGTCAAAACAACATGGTATTGGCACAATAATAGACAGTGGAATTGGCACAACGGTACAATTGGTACAATGATAGACAGTGGTATTTGTACAATGATAGACAATGGAACAGAATTGAAAGTCCAGATGTAGACCCATCCATCTATGGACAACTGATCTTTGACAAAGATCTAAAACCCATTAAATGGGGAAAAGACAGCCTCTTTAACAAACAGTTCTGGCAAAACTGGATATCCACCTGTAGAAAAATGAAACAAGACCCATATCTCACCCCATAAAGAAAAACAAACTCAAGCTGGATCAAAGACTTAAATGTAAAACCCAAAACTATAAAATGCATCAAAGATAAAATAGGGCAAATCTGGGAGCCCTAATTTGTGCCATAAATAGACTATCAAGCATAACCCAGAATTTGCAGGAGGTAGAAAAGAAGCTAGATGACTGGCACATTTTAAAAATTAAATTCTTAGGCACATCAAAAGATTTCATCAAAATGGTCAAAAGAGAACCTAAAGTTTGGGAGAAAATATTTGCCTATGACATATGTGATAGAGGACTTATCTCCAAAATCTATAGAAAACGTCAACACTTCAACACCATGAAGACAAATAACCCAATTCACAAATGGGCAAAAGACTTGAACAGACACTTCATCAAAGAACATATACAGGCAGCCAACAAATACATGACAAATTGCTCATGACCATTAATCATTAGAAAGATGCAAATCAAAACAACAGTGAGATATCATCTCACCCCAACAATAATAGCAAAATTCAGAAAATAACACATACTTGGCGAGGTTGTGAGGAGATTGGAACTCTTGTGCACTGCTGGTGGGATTGTAAAATGGTACAATCATTGTGGCAAACGGCATGGCATTTCCTTAAAAAACTTAAAATAGAAGTACCATTTGACCCAAAAATTCCATTACTAGGAATATATCCTAAAGAGGTGAGGGCTCACAAACAGACATATGTACACCTATGTCCATCGCAGCACAATTCACTACAGCAAAGAGATGGAAACAATCTAAATGTCCATCAGTGGATGAGTGGGTAACCAAATTATTGTACATGCACACAATAGACTACTATGCTACATTAAACATGAGGTATATGAGAATCATCTCACAATGTGGATGAACCTGGAGGACATTATGCTGAGTGAAATAAGTCAATCTCAGAAAGGCAAGTACTTTATGGGCCCATTACTGTAAAAAGACAAAGTTTTGCTTGGGAAAGGGAACTCACTTTGTAGGTTACTGGGATGAGGAGGGAAGGGGACAGATTAATTCTGGGCTAATTGGGGCCCACATGCTGACTTGAGTAAAGGGAAGGATATAAAGAAAGGGTTTGTGACCACCATAATAACAATAGGAAATGGCAGTACACTGAATTGTGCACGTAAGAGATAGACGACAGATGCTAATACAAACCAATGTGTCCACAATACTACATTACCATTAACACCAGACACCAGGCTATAGATAAACAAATAAATACCTGAGAGCATCAGATGGGGGTCAGTGAACAGGAGTATATTCTAGACCAAGTATAGATTCAGCTGAGGCTAATCTTGCCCAGACACCAGTGATACAATATACTTGCAATCTTTACAGAAACAATAGAAGACAGAATAATCCCTCACAGACACTATGGGAGAGAGATCCATTAGATCTACCATCCCAGGACCATAGTGCTGGGGGCCTCCAGAATCAGTTGACACAACAAAATACATAAAAGCCTTGTTCCACATCCTACATAGATGAGTAACGACTGGGGTCTTAAAAGCTTTCAAGCGACAATCTAAGATGAAGCTAATGGTCTCCTAATATCGGAAGCAAAGAAGAATTCAAAAAATATTAATAATAAAAAAATAAAACAAGAGCATTTGGAAACAATAAGTCATAGGGCATGATGGCCCTGGAGACCCAAGGAACTAGATGATGCCTGGCTACCAATGCCAACCACTCAGGAAAGGATCAAATCTGGAGATCCTGGGTAGAGTGGGAGGAAATATGTGGAACAAAATCCAAAAACTCAATAAAGACCAGAATTACTGGTCAGATGAATCTAATGAGATCCCCAATACTATGGCCTTGTAATATATTCTGGGGCAAGAATAAAACTCACCCTCATGGACTAGCTCTCCGTCCAATAGTTAACAAGATGTATATGCAGACCACTCAATACAGGATGATGCCCCCACATACTCTGTGGTAATATATCCCTTAGAGCAATAGACCACAGGGCACCAAAAGACCAACATTCAAATTGAGGAAATGAATTCAAAATGGAGTCTCGTCAGTAATCACCATGTCATTTCCCTCTAGCATCTTAGTGCTTGAAAAACTAGGTACAACAGTTTGAATTAGGGCTTTTGGTGCTCTGAACAGCTCACTGGATCAGAGTGCACCAAACACAGAAGAGCAGGATTAGAGGAAAGGCAAAGGGAAAGTATTTAAGGAAGATCTACCCGGTGGAGGATGGAGGGGCAGCTGAGAGAGGCCATTGGAAACTTCCCTGGGGCAGTCACAAACTGGCAGGCAAGGGTGACCACTTGAGATCTCCGTGGGCCAAGAAAGAAGACACCCTATATCAGCATGCCAGTGACCACAACAACATCCCAGCAAACACACAAGGATCTACCTTCAGCACCTGATTTTATTGGTAACTTGGGTCGGCTAGGTGCAAATGCGCACATGCAGCACCACTGAAATCTAAGCGGAAAGCTCACTGGTGCTACTGGAGGGTGAGCTCTGTCCCCCCTCAGTGGGTCACTGAGAGGGCTTGGGTCAGCTTGGGAGGCATTAAGAGGTCTGTGCTTGTCTTTGTCACTGATATTGGGACCACAGACTACTGGCAGGCACTCTCCTGACTCCAGTGCAGCTGAAATCTCACGCATCTTTGGCGCCTCAGGTGGGCGGTGTCACAGACAAACTCCTGAGCTATTCATGGTCTGGGAAGGTTGGACCAATGCTGCGGGCAGACAAGGTGGAGAGAGGAATCTGTGGCTGAGTACAGATGCGGGAATTTGCCTTGGATTGGCTTTTTGGCACCAAGGGGCCTTGGAAATGGGGTCTTTGAGTGTACCTGAGCCTGGCAGAAAGTGGCAACACACTAACAACAGGAATCTTTCCTGAAATTGAGCCGCAGGCTTGTAAATAACAGGACCATGTCATCAGTAGCAGCCCACTCAAAGCCCTAGAAACCGACCTTAGCAACACCAAGCTTTCCTTCCTCTGCTCCCACCTTCTCAGCCAATAACTACACTCATTCAATAGAAGAAACCATATTCAGCTAATTACCATAAAACTTCCTGCTTCAAACTCTAAACCCTCTTTATGACAAACAGAAACACATACCCACATTCCACACAGTGATTCCAACATCTCATAGAAAACTGCAGAGAGACCCAGCATACCTGGATCAATAATAATATAAAATACTCCAGCTTCACCATAAACCATAAAACCAAGACTAAACAAATCAACACATAATCAGCAGTTGAAGACAACCTCAGAATGTCTAGGAAACAACAGGCAACCTCAAATCAAACAACAAAAAAAAAAAAAAAAAACAGGACAAGTTATTAGAAGCAAAGCCACAAACAAAGGTCTTGTTATACATGGAGGAGGAGGAGGCAATAGAATTATCTGAGAAGGAATTTAGAAGATAAGTTTATAGAGCTATACAAAAACCTAGGGAAAGCCAAACAGAAACAAGGAGAACACAGACAGTTCCCTAGAGGAACCAAGGAAAATCATTGAGGAACAGAATATTAACATTAACACACAATCAGAACTCATACAAAAACAGCAGTTAGAAATGCAGAAGATGTCTATTGAAATGCAAATCATGAGGACCAAAATGACAGAATTACATAACATAGTAAAAGCTCAAAAGAGTAGATTAGAACTGGCTGAAGAACGCATATCCCAACTAGAAGACAAATCCCTGGACACTAGCCTGTATAAAGAAAAATCAGAACAAAGATTTAAGATAAATGAAGAGAGCCTAAGAATTATATGCGGTGACATGAGATGAAACAATATAACACTCATTGGAATTCCAGAACAAGAAGAGGAAAAAAGACCACTGAGAAAATTGTGGAAGACCTGCTAACAGAAAACTTCTCCCATGTCATGAAGGAAGAAAAGATATTTGTCCAAGAAGCTCATAGAAACCCACACAAGATAGATCCCAAAAGAAAAACACTGACACATATTTAATCAAACTTTCCAAAACCAAGGACAAAGAAAAAATTTTGAGAGCTGCCCAGGAAAAAAGAAATATTACTTATAATAATCAAACAGTTAGGCTGAGCTCCTATTACTCAGCAGAAATTATGCAGGCAAGAAGGCAATGGGATGGTGTATATAAAATACTGAAGGAAAAGAACTTCCATCCAAGAATCCTATATCCAGCCAAGTTAACCATAAAATATAAGGGCAAAATCAAGGCATTCTCAGATAAACAGAAATTAAGAAACTTTGTGAAAACCAGACCAACACTACAAGAAATGCTTAAGGAAGTCCTACCAATAGAACCCACAACAGAGATCAGCAAAACCAGGATATGTGACATCAACTCTAAAAACAAATCAGAAATAGATACTCATAATAAGACCATAAAACATTCTACCTTGAAAACCAAGGAACTCAAGCAGCACACAACAACAGCAACTAACCTATCAGAGGGAATATTACTTCTAGGTACAGACCCTCAAATGCAGAGGAAAACATGACAATGTCTTTGCAGCACACACTATTCTAAAAATGTACAGACAAGAATATACTCCAAGGTAACCACAGAGAAGAGAAACAATTCTTCTAAGCAAATCCAGAAGGAAGGAAAACAGGTGGGCTTAATAAACACAAAACTGACTAAAGAAGAAAAGGGAGAAAGCAATAGCCAACAAACTGAACTCAGCACAGAAATATACATGGACTAAGGAATCACCAATGACATGACAAAAAACACAATAGAATGACACCAATCAACTCATACCTATCACTAATTACACTCAATGTGAATGGACTAAATGCACCTATCAAGAGAAAGAGAGTGGCAGACTGGATAAGAAAAGAAGACCCATCGATATGCTGCCTAAAAAAGACACACCTTAGACAAAATTAAGAGTTAAAGGATGGAAAAGAATATACCAAGCCAATGGAAACCAAAAAAGGTCAGAGGTAGCAATTATGATTTCTAATAAAATAGACATTAAGGTGGAAAACATCTTAAGAAACAAGGATGGGCATTATATGATGCTGAAAGTGTCAATCGACCAAGAAGATGTTACAATAATAAATATTTATGCACCCAATGAAAGTGCTCCAAAATACGTGAAGCAATTATTAACTGAAATAAAAGGGATGGTAGACAACTCTACATTAGTAATAAGGGATTTTATCACACCACTTTCAAGGAGAGACAGGTCAACAGAAAAACACTCAGCAAAAATACAGAAGAGCTCATCAATACAATCAACCAGCTTGCACTCATAGACATATATACAGTACTTCACCCAACAAAAATACAATTCACATTCTTTTCCAGTGCACATGGATACTTTTCCAGAATAGACCATATGCTAGGATATAAAGCAAGCCTCAATAAATTCAAAGGCAATGAAATACTGCAAAGCATCTTCTCTGACCACAATGCTATAAAACTAGAAATTAATAATAGGAAGAGCAAGGAAAAGACATCAAACATATGGAAGCTGAACATCTCTCTGCTTAAAAGCTATTGGGTTACAGAACAGAAAAAAACTGAAATAAAAAAAAAAATTCCTAGAAAGTAATGAGAATGAAGATATATCCTACCAAACCTATGGGGCACAGCAAAAGCAGTACTCAGAGGACAGTTTATAGCAATAAATGCACACATCACAAAAGAGGAAAGAAACAAAATCAACCCTCTAACTTGTCAACTCCAACAACTAGAAACAACAACAAAAGAATTCTACAGTATCTAGAAGCAAGGAAATAACAAAGATCAGAGCAGAAATAAATGAAACAGAAAAAAAAAAAAAAACAGAAAATCAACAAAACAAAGAGCTTGTTCTTCAAAAAGATTAATGAAATCAATAAATCATTGGCAGACCTAACAAAAGAAAAGAAAGAGAAGATCCAAATCACAAGAATTGTAAATGAAAATGGTGTCATCACAACAGAACCAACTGAAATAAAAAAGATACTGACAGAATATTATGAAAAACTGTACATCAATAGATTTGAGAACCTAGAAGAGATGGACAAGTTTCTAGAACCACAGATCTACTTAAATTATCCCACTCAGAAATAGAAAACTTGAACAGACACATAACAAGGGAAGAAATTGAACAGGTCATAAAAAAAAACTTCCCATAAAGAAAAGCCCTGGCCCTGATGGCTTCGCTGGAGAATTCTATCAAATATTCAGAGAAGAGTTGACACCTATGCTACTCAAGCTATGAAGTATTCCCAAACTCATTTTATGAAGCAAGCATAACACTAATGCCAAAACTAGGGAAAGACAACACTAGAAACGAAAACTACAGACCAATATCACTCATGAACATAGATGCAAAAATCTTTAACAAAATCCTAGCCAACAGAATCCCACAACAGATCAAACACTTAATAATCTGGAACAAGTGAAATTTATACCAGGTTTGCAAGGGTGGTTCAACATCAGAAAATCAATCAATGTAATTCACCACATTAAAAAAAAAAAAAAAAGGAAAAGGACCATATGGTTATATCAATTGATGCAGAAAAGGCATTTGATAACATCCATTCCTGTTTAAAACTCTTATCAAAATAAGGATAGAAGGGAAATTCCTCAACATAATAAAAAGTTTATATGCAAAGCCAATGGCCAACATCGTTATTAATGGAGAAAGACTCAAGGCATTCCCTTTATGAATGGGAATCAGACAGGGATGCTCTCTATCACCACTTCTATTTAACATTGTATTGAAAGTCCTGGCCAGGGGAATAAGGCAAGAAAGAGAAATAACAGGCATACATATTGACAAAGAGGAATTAAAGCTATCTCTATTTGCAGATGATATGATCATATACATAGAAAATTCAAGTGACGCAATTAAAAATAAAATAAATAAAAAACTACTGGAACTAATACAGAGGTTCAGCAAAGTGGCAGGATACAAGGTCAACATAAAAATATCAGTTGGGATCCTCTACACCAGCAAGGACTCCTCTGATAAAGAAATAAAGGATACCACACCATTCATTTTAGCTATGAAAAAGATAAAATATCTAGGAATAAACCTCACCAGAGACACAAAAGACCTATACAGAGAAAACTATAAAACACTGCTACAAGAGACAACAAGACTACTACATAAATGGAAGAAGATGCCTTGTTCATGGATAGGTAGACTAAACATTGGGAAAATGTCAATACTACCTAAAGTAATCTATGCATTTAACATGATCCCAATCCAGATATCAACAAAAGTTTTTAAGGACATGGAAAAACTAATTACTAATTTCATATAGAAAGGAAAGAGACCTTGAATAAGCAGAGCACTTATCAAGAAGGAAAACAAAGTAGGAGGTCTCACACTCCCAGATCTTAAGAACTACTGCATAGCCACAGTAGTCAAGACAGCATGGTATTGGTAAAATGATAGACAGATAGACCAATGGAACAGAATCAAAAGTTCAGACATAGACCCATTCATCTATGGACAACTGATATTTGACAAAGGCACAAAGCCTATTAAATGGGGAAGAGATAGCCTCTTTAAGAAATGGTGCTGGCAAAACTGGATATCCACCTGTAGAAAAATGAAACAAGACCCATACCTCACCTCATACACAAAAACAAACTCAAGCTGGATCAAAGACTTAAATGTAAAACCCCAAACTATAAAATTCATCAAAGATAAAATAGAGGCAAATCCAGGAACCCTAATTTGTGGCATAAATAGACTGTCAAGCATAACCCAGAATGTGCAGGAGATAGATGAGAATCTAGATGACTGGGACTTCATAAAAATTAAATTCTTGTGCACATCGAAAGATTTCATCAAAAGGGTAAAAGATTGGGAGAAAATATTTGCCTACGACATATCTGACAAAGGGCTTATCTCCAAAATCTACAGAAAACTTCAACACCTCAACACCAGAAAGACAAATAACCCAAGTCACAAATGGGCAAAAGACTTGAACAGACACTTCACCAAAGAATATATATAAGCAGCCCACAAACACATGAGAAATTGCTCATGATCATTACTCATTAGAGAGATGCAAATCAAAACAACAATGAGATATCATCTCACCGCAGCAATAATTGCAAAGTTCAATATATCAGATAATAACAAATGCTAGTGGGGTTGTGGAGAGACTGGAACTCTTGTGCACTGCTGGGGGGATTGTAAAATGGTACAACTATTATAGCAAACGGTAAGGCATTTGGAGCACTTTCGAAGAACAAGGCTTCCAGGAATTGACGGAATACTCACTGAGATATTTCAACAAACAGATGCCACACTGAAGGCACTCACTCAGTTATGCCAAGAGATTTGGAAGACACCTACCTGGCCAACTGACTGGAAGAGATCCATATTTGTACCCATTCCAAAGAAAGGTGATCCCACAGAATGAAGAAATTATCAAACAATATCATTAATATTGCACGTGAGTAAGATATCCCTCAAGATAATTCAAAAACTGTTGCAGTATTATATTGACAGATAACTTCCAGAGGTGCAAGTTGGATTCAGAAGAGGATGTGGAACAAGGCATATCATAACTGTTGTCAGACGGATTTTGGCTCAAGGCAAAGAATACCAGAAAGATGTTTACTGGTGTTTTATTGATTATGCAAAGGCACTTGATTGTGTGGATCATGACAACTTATGGATAACATTGAGAAGAATGGGAATTCCCGAACACTTGATTGTACTCATGAGGAACCTGAACCTTGACCAGGAAGCTGTCATTCGAACAGAACAAGGGGACACTGCATGGTTTAAAATCAAGAAGGGAGTGTATCAGGGTTGTATCCTTTCCCCATACTTATTCAATCTATATGTTGAGCAAATAATCCGAGAAGCTGGGCTATATGAAGAAAAACGTGACATCAGGATTGGAGGAAGAATTGTTAACAACCTGAGATATGCTGATAATACAACTTTGCTTACTGAAAGTGAGGATGACTTGAGGCACTTACTGATGAAGATTAAAGAATACAGTCTCTAGTATGGATTACATCTAAATAAAAGGAAAAGAAAAATCCTCAAAACTGGACCAATAAGCAGCATCACTATAAATGGAGAAAAGATTGAGTTTGTCAAAGAATTCACATTGTTTGGTTCTACAATCGATGCCAATGGAAGCAGCAGTCAGGACATTAGATGATGTGTAGCACTGGGCAGTTCGGCAGCGAAGGAACTCTTTCAAGTGCTGAGGAGCAAGGATGTCTCCTTGAGGACTAAGGTGCGCCTGACACAAGCCATGATATTTCCAAT
>NW_006921812.1:3984251-3994535 GCF_000298275.1 Orycteropus afer afer | reverse complement strand
CAGCCACTCCTCGGAAGGAAGGTTGGGCAATCCTACTTCCGTAGTGATACTGCCTCGGAAACCCAAGGAGGGGTCGCTATGAGTCGGGGCGACTCGACGGCAAATAACAACAACAACAACAAAAAAAACAACAACAACAGGCCCTTGTTCTGTTAGTTTGACTGACTGTCTCTTGTGCTATATGCAGTTTCCTCATGAGCTCAATTAAGTGTTTTGGAATTCCCATTCTTCCTATGTTATCCATAATTTATAATGATCTACACAGTTTAATGCCTTTGCATAATTAATAAAAGACAAGTAAACACCTCTCTGGTATTCTCTGCTTTCAGCCAAGATCCTTATGTCATCAGCAATGATACCCTTTGTTCCACATTCTCCTTTGGATCTGGCTTAAATTTCTGGCAGTTTCTTGCTGCAACTCTTTTCAGTTATCTTCAGCAAAATTTTATTTGCCTGTGATGTTAATGATATTTTTTTATATAAGTTTTGCCTTCCACTGGATCACCTTCCTTTTCAATGGGCATGAATATGGATCTCTTCTAGTTGGCCAAATTTTCTAGTTGATAGTTGTTTTCCAAATTTCTTGGCATAGATGAATTAACACTTCTATCGTTGCATCATAAAAACATCACAATTAGTGTCTGTCAATTCCTGCAGCCTTGCTTTTTACCAGTGGCTTCAGTGAAGCTTGGACTTCTTTCTTCAGGATCAACAGTTCTTTATCATATGTTACCTCCTGAAATAGTTGAACATTGATCAATTCTTTTGGTATAGTGACTTTGTTCCATCTTCTTTTGATGAATCCTGAATTTTTCAATATCTTTTCCACAGTTGTTTTTAGCACAGTGACTCTGCATTCCTTCTACCTTTTTTGATGCTTCCTGTATAGGTAAAATATTTTGTCCATACAATACTTCAAAATTGAACTCAAGGTTTGAATTTTTTCTTCAGTTCTTTCAGTTTAAGTAATGCTGAATTTGCTCTTCGTTTTTGATTTTCCACTTCCAGGTCTCTGAATATTTCATTATAATATTTTACTTTGTCCTCTCAAGCTGTTATTTGAAATCTTTTGTTCAGATCTTATACATCATCATTTCTCCATTCACTTTAGCTCTCTAATTTCAAGAGTAAGTTTCTGACATCCAGTTTGGTCTTCTTTTCATTTCTTGTCTTTTTAAATAACCCAATGCTTTCTTCATGTACGGGGTCCTTGATATCATTCCACAACTTACTTCATCTACTGTCACTGTTTCCAATGCATCCAATATATTCTTCAGATAGTCTCTAAATTCAAGTGGGAAATATTCAAGGTCATATTTTGACTCTCATGGACTTGTATTAATTTTCTTCCATTTCAATTTAAATTTGCAAATAAGCAATTTATGATCTGTTCCACAAAGACCTGGACTTGTTCCAACTATGACATCAAACTCCTTCATCATCTCTTTCCACAGATATGGTCAATTTGGTTCTTGAGTATTCCATCTGATGATGTTCACATGTATATTCAAAATATATGTTGTTGATAAAGAATGTTTGCAATGAATAAGTCATTGGTTGTGTTAAATTCTGTCATGTGATCTCTGGTGTCATTTTTATCACAGAGGCTATAGTTTTCATCTACTGATGCTTTTTCTTTGTTTCCAACTTTTACATTCCAAACACAAGTAAATACGTCTTCATTGTATGTTTGGTCAATTTCAGATCACAGAAGTTGGTAAAAATATTCAATTCTTTATCTTTGGTTTTAATGCTTGGTGGGTAAACTTGAATAATAGTAGTATTAACTTGCAGGCATGTGGATATCATCCTATCAGTGATAGCATTGTGCTTCAGGACACATCTTGAAATGATCTTTTTCAGTATGAATGTGAATTCATTCCTTTACAATTTGCCATCTTAGCATAATAGACCATATATTTTCCAACTCAAAATGGTCAGTACTAACCCATTTCAGCTCACTAACGCCTTTGATATCTTTATGCATTCCTTTAATTTTTTTTTAATTTCCAATTTTCCTAGATGAATACCCTATACATTACACATTCTAATTATTAATGGATGTTTAAAAATATTTCTTCTTATTTTCAGTCATACCACATCAGCTAATGAAGGTTCCCAAAGGTTCCCTCCATCCACATCATTTAAGTCAACTCTGCTTTGAGGAGGTAGCTCTTCCCAGTTGTATTCTGAGTGCCTTCCAACCTGAGGGACTCATGTTCTGGCGCTATATCAGACAATGTTTCCCTGCTACTCTTTAAGGTTTCAGTGCCCTTTTTTTTTTAATTTATTTTTAAGAAGTGGACATGGCTTCCTCCTTCTTCCTAGTCTGTCTTAGTCTGGACACTCCACTGAAATCTGCTGACCATTGGAAACCCTGCTGACATTTGAAATACCAGTGGCATAACTTCCAGCATCACAGCAACATGCGAGCCACTACAGTATGACAAATTGACAGATGAGTGGTGATAATGCTTAATATTATTAGTCAAATATTATTCAAATTTGATCTCATATATACAGTAAAGAAACAGGAACTATTCCTTGGGATTATCAAGTGAATAGTGACCCCATACTGTAATTATTATTTTTTAAAAAATAAATAAAGTGTGGCTATTTTTTCCTTGTATCAAAGAATTGTGTCATTACTGAAAGAAAAAAAAGTACAAATTGGCAAAATTAAAAATGTATAAATTTGCATGTAATATCAAACAAATGATTTGAAGTATTCACTGGGAAAAAGCAATGATTTCTCAAAAAGTAATTCCAATAAAAAGGTAAATATTACCTAAAAAAACTTCTCCTAATATATGTAGCTTTAGTAATTTAAAAAAAAAAAAGAAAATCATCTAATGTGTAGGGGGATGGGAAAAGTGCAAGGAGTCAGCCGTAGGGATCTAGGTGAGGGGAGGGAACCCAGGCCATGCCCCACAAGTGGCAAGGATGGAAAGCAGGGTAAAGGAGAGAAAAAGGCCAGGAAGGCCAGGGCAGAGTAAGGAGGCAGCAGCAGGGATCCAGGTAAGGGGAGGTTGCAGAAGTTTTGAACAGCTAAGGGAGACAAACTTGTCTGTTGGTTTGTTCTACTGTGGTGACGTGTTGCCGTGAATCTCGAGGCTGTGCCACCGGTGTTTCAAACCCAGCAGGGTGAGCACGGTACACAGGTTTTAGTGCAGCTTGGAGACTGAGACAGACTAGGAAGAAGGAAGAGGCCATCCACTTCTCAAAGAATCAGCCAGGGAAAAACCTTATGAATAGAGGACAAACACTGTCTGATACATTACTGTAAAACTTTATGAAGAGTCCAGAAATATTGTCCAATACAGAGGAGGAGGATGAGTCACTTAGATTAGAAGGGTCTCAAAATACGACTGGGAAAGAGCTGCATCACCAGAGTAAAACCAGCCTTACAAAGAAAGATAAGATAAAGCTTTTGAGATCTACTTTTGCTGATGTGGCATGACTCAAATTGAGGAGAAACAGCTGCAAACATCCATTAATAATCAGAACATGGAATGTACCAAGTACGAATTTCTATGCATATGAGAGCTGGACTGTGAATAAGGAAGACCAAAGAATAGTTGATGTTTGTGAGTTGTGGTTCTGGTGAAGAATACTGAAAGTACCATGGACTGTTAAAAGAACTAACAGATCTGTCCTGGAGGAAGTGCAGCCAAAATGCTCCTTGAAAGCGAGAATGGCCAGAGTTCGTCTCACCTACTTTGGATTGATATGGTGGCTGCAATGATGGGCTATGTATAGCAATTATATATATATATATATATATATATATATATGTGTGTGTGTGTGTGTGTGTTATATATATACACACACACATACATACACACACAAGCTTTCCAAACTTTTCAAAGTTACCCACGTTCACGCATATTCAGTGTTAAGTGTTTTTTAGGTGGTGACATTGCTCTCTAGATCAAGGAAAAAAAAAAAAAGGCAATGCTGATATTTCTGGCTTTATCACAAGTCCAAGATGTTCTGGAAACCTGAAGGAGGCTTCTGACAATTCCCGTAGGTATCCTTACCCTTTCATCACTTCTGGTGGATTTCAGGGCAAGGAAAAATCAAATGGCCTCTAATGACAGGGGATATAGCTTAGAGAATTATCAAGGTAAAAATAGATATATATTTCTATTATGGATATACATGTGCTTATACACTGCATAGTCTCCAAGTTTGTTTCACTTGGATAATGGTTCACATCACAGTTTTTGCCAATTTTCACTAGATTAGTTACATGTTAATGAGAAAAATGCATTGAAAAAGTCACACTAACTCGTTGCAAACTGTGTAGAAAAAATTACCAATTTCACACAAGCCAACTATTCCATTTAAATAGGAATAGAAAAACCAATCTCAGTTATTAGATAAGTCAAGCTGTATGAAGCTCATTATGTTCAAGAAATTGTTCTAAATGTTTCAGAAATAATGTATTTATACTTCCCAATTGCCCTCGTTATCATATCCTTGTTTCCAAATGGAGTAAGGTAGGGTAAATTAGCTGGAGAGAAGTTGCTTGGGTAAATTATAGGAGCTGGTATGAAATGGAGGTGAGTTTTGAATCCAGTTAATTTAACTTTATTAAACTTAATCACTTTATCGGCATATTTTAATGACAATTCATCTACTTTAGAATCTAGTATCCCTTCATGCTAGAAGTATATGCTGGATCACTTATCTGCCTATATCCCTATATCTATTTTTCTTTTATTTCTTTTATTTTTTTTTCCCTATTATTTAGCTATACCTCTTCCTGGTAAAAACAGTTTATTGGGAATTATTTTTCTTATTTGCTAGTTTCATGAGAATAGGTACATGGTAAGTTCAACAGGTGATGGAAAAGATTTCTCTGGTGTTATAAATCTTAAGAGTGTTTTATAAGACCATCCTCCAAGAACAAAATACATGTATTTTACTAGGGACAGCCTTAAGAAACAATTATGTAATGCACTCACAAGAGAATATGGTCCAGCAGAGCTGTAAGCAGCTATTTTTATACTTGGGGCAAGCAGCATTAAATATGCCCTCAAATCAACTCTGTAATTCATGATGTGGATCACAGATGGATGTTATTAACCATGTGTGCCATCTGGTAACTTCTTATTTTAGCTAATCATTCTTGCTAAGTAGGTGCTAAACCCTTAAAAATTATTATTTATGTTTGTTCCATTTACATTTGGGTGAGCTGGGGCAGAGCACCAGTTGTCCCTCCCTAATTATAGCTCTGTGGCCTGGGTATGGCTATCAAAGAAGAACAAAAATCAAGCATTCAGTAGAGTACTGAGAAAGTTGTGGAACTAACAGGTTGTGAGATCTGAATGTTCAACTCCTGAAACAAGCTCCAACCTTAAGCCATGTGGTAAAAAAGAAAAAGAAAAAAAAAAACAAGAGGAAAGATGTATTTCTCTTCAGGAATACCTATGGTGTAGCAAAATGTTATTTAAAGGTTTGAATTGCCAAAGGATAATCAATTGTGAATTTCATGACAAGAAAAAAAAAAAAGGGACATAGTGACAGGGGTTACAACTTAGATCACCACCAAGATAAAAATAAATATGTATCTTTATTATGGGGTATGCATATGCTTTTATATTCCATAGTCTCAAAGTTTGTTTTACTTATCTGTCTGAGGATATTAGTTTGTATTATTTGTTTATTTTGATGTAAGTGCATACGGGAGACACCTTTATTTGGATTTTGGGTAATTAAACTCTAGACTCTTCATAAGGAATGGCGTATTGGAAGGTGTATTTTCTATTATTCTTGTGATAGTCATGAAGAACTATGTACTTAATTATCTGCGTGTTCATTAAATCCACACTCAGTGTCCTTTTGGGGGCTTCATGATGAATAATAACTAGTTACATGAACAAGGAAACTATATTTCACAGAACATATGATATCTTGATATTTAATATCAAAGTATTAAATGCATTATTTAAATTTAATTTGTTCTTATACAGTTAGTCACTGAATAAAAAGCTATTAGTTGTAATTCATAGGTTTTTAAAAATTAGTATCCATATCATTTTGCAAATTTTTACCTAATAGATTAGGTAACTGGAACTGGAGGTGTAGTGACAGCAGGACTTGTTTTCCTTATGCAACATTGCTATTGCTTACTCATTTCTAATAATTCCATTTTGAGTTACTCAAAATAGCACAAGGGGATAAGAAAGGTTTCAGTCTGCACTGTCTTTGTATCATTGTTTGTTGCCTAAATACACAAAAGGGAAGAAATTACCCTACTGAATAAAGAATCAGATGTTATTTTTTAAGTATGTAGACTTACACTACAGAAACTGTTTAAAATGCTATTTATCATGTGTTTTTTACTCAATATAAGCTAATTGCTGTAAGGGAAATCCCTAAAATATCATTTGTAGAACATAAGAAAAGGTTATTTCTTGCCAACAGCCACCCAATCACATATTTGACAGGAAGCCTTCCATTTAATTGTTCAGAGGTCATGCTCCAGGTGACTACATTACAACAGCCTGGAAGTCCTTCTCTAGATTGTTTATATTCAGCCTTCTGATGAGTGATGAAAGATGAGATGGAGACAACTTTACTTACATTCCGTTGGTCAACACTGGTCATGGTTCCACCTACATACAGGGATGGAAAATGTGGTCTTCCTGTGTGGTGTAGTGTCTGGGTCATTTGAATGCTAACCAGAGATTGGCAGTTCAAACCCACCAACCACACCATGAAACGATGTTTAGGCAATCTACTTCCATAAAGATTTACTACCTCTGAAACCCAAAGGGGGTCGCTATGAGTTGGAATTGACTTGATGGCAGTGAGTTTGGTTTTGGTTTTTCGTGTGTGTGTCCAGAAGGAAAACAAAATCATTTGTGAAGCTGTCACAATGCTTCTACCTTATCTTGAGAATCCGTAGATTTAACAATAATTTGTGTCTCTTTATCAGATGATATCCAAATGACATAGATAGCTTTAGGTTTTTTTTGTTGTTGTTAAACAGTTTATTAATAATTTTCTCCTAATCCTCAAGATTTAGCTCATTTTAGATGCCTCCTGATCATTATTTCAAGGAGTGAGAGAATCCAACGTTAACATTTTAAGCCATTCAGAATTGGTTTATTTGTGCTTTAATCAATAAATTTACCAATATCTTCCTTAATAGTAAACACTTTTCTCCATGTACATTCTCCGCGTAGATTCTGGATTTAAAAAGGGATGAGATTAGAAAAATCAGTGGTTGTGATACATTGCCATTACAAATTTGATTGGTGGTTTTGCAGTAAAGGGATCTTTGAAATAACTATTTAATGTCATCACTGTTTTGGATGAACATCTTATCACCTCACTACTGAGGCTATGAATGAAACATCTACACTTTATAGAAAAATATTTATAAGTATAGTATCTTGATTAATATGTATAACATATAAATAACTTTTATATTATTCTTGCTCCTAGAAGCAATACTGAAAATTGAAAATTGAGCTGACTTCTTCCTCTGGAAAATAAATTAATTTTTCTAACATGTCTTGTAATTCAGAAACCAGTTGTTGATTGTGGAAAGGGAAGTCAAGAATATTGCAAGTAGTTAAACATCTAATTATAATAACTTCAAATTTGATATAATTCATCTTATTGTTTGGATATCTAATTATCATAATGGAAGTTCACCAGACTTAGGTTGAACTGTCAATATGTCTTTACTGAATGAAGATTAACTAGCAATGATTTAATTGATATCTTCCACTGACAGTATGTCTACTGAATTAAATGGGATATAAAGAAACACAGCTATTAAAATTAAACAACAAAATTATGTATAAAGAGTGTCAAATTGTGAGTGCAGATTGAAGAGTAATATAGTTGATTGTGGAAGATCAAATTTGTTCAATTACTGACTAAAACACTACATTTCAACCCTTGATTGAAGGTGAAAACTGTCAGAATCTTCTCTTTCAAGAAATTCAAAATTAACAATAGTTAGAGAATGTTTTGGCAACCATGTTCCCCAGACCACCAAACTCTCTACAATTACATTAAGTTGTTTTAGTGTGAACAGACTATTTAGATTGACCTGATGAATTAAATCAGTTCATTGATTTTTTCAATGCACATCTGTGACTGCAGTTCCTCTGACTCCTGCTGTTTCTACTATTTAGATTCAAGTAGAAAGGAGAGAATGGGTAGGAGAAATAATCATTAGTCTTATCTGAAATATATATCATTTTAATGAGTTACACAGATTGTACCATTGGTTTAAGAAGAAATTAAAAGATAATCCTAAAGACCTGATTATCTTCAACACCACGGTGTAATTAATATTTTACCCCCTTCCCACCAAGAAAGTGACTTCACCACACCTCATATCTAACTGTGGTAAATTTAGAGTTCAATGTTGTCTTAATGATGTGAACAATTTGAAATTTCAACTGAAAGATGAACTAGAAAACATTTACATTCCTTTCTGTTATTTCTTTAACTTTCTTCTGTTCCTTACACCTCATATTCTCTCCTGGGTTTAATTGTAACAACATAAAATAGGGTTACTTATTGACCATTATATTTAGAGTATTAATATCATTAAAGCTATCAAAGCATATCAAGTCCCATGGAAAAATATTTTCTTTTAGAATGAAATTATCATAATGTTAAAACAGTCCCTGCAAAAGCTCTTAAATCTTGTATTGGTACAGATTTTCACAATATGGTTACTTAAAAGAAAAAAGCAACTACACAACTGGAAAATTAAATTGTAAGATTTAATTCACACACTGGAAGTGAAAACAAAGATAAAACATTTAATTGTACTTCTGACATTGTAAAACTTTCATAGGTTTGAAAATTCAAGAGCACAATAGTATATAGTCTAACATGAGTGGGCTTTTGAATGTACCCAGTAAGCAACAACCTATATAATATGACTGAAGAATCTAAAAAAAAAAAAAAAAAAAAAAAAACCCTGATTAAAAATCCCTTCATCTCTGCCAGAATAGGTGATCTTTCATTTTCATTCTTCTGAGTCTTTTGAGTTGCTTTATTGGATATTAGTTTAAAACTCCACTGAGAGGTTGATATTTCTTTCCAGAAATGAGAGCCAGGACTGTTTGCCAAAACAATCTTTTCACTTAGCATTATAGGCACATCCTAAATTTCATTTAAGCAGACATGAAGGTTACCATTACACATAACAGTTTAAGTTGAATATGAATATGTGAACAATATTTTGCCTTACATGCTATGTGCATTTAAAAGCACAGTTTAATTCTATTCCCTGTCCTGGACTGTCTAAAAGCAACTCTTTCAGGCAAAAGATAAAGTGAAATCTTCATTGAATTGTAATTTGGAATTTATCCAGTGTATGCCTGTTGGATTTCTTTAGTACAAATCTCTTTTTCAGACTGTTAGACTTTTTTTCAGACTAAGACTTAAGAGTAGTAAAACAGATCATTGCTCTTGCTAAAGGCATATTAAGTAATACTGTAACACCTGCATTCAAACATTTTTCACCAGCCAGAGGTTAACAAATTTCAAACCAGAATAAGCCTTTTTAAGAGACTTCATTTTATTCAGCCATTCCCTTGGAAACATATGAGCAATCTGTAGAGGATCTACCATTAAGGCCTATTGATCAGTTTAACTTTGTACATGGTCAACAAGAAAGTTGATTAATTTCTAAGACATGTAAGTTAGTGATCATCTGTGAAAAAGATAACACCCAATGTCACAAATTTGAGCCTGTGAATTAACATTCAGAAAGTTTGAATTCTTGAGTTACTTATCAAATCTTTTGAGAATATCCTAGTCCTATTCCTGATCATTGACTTCAACAGCTTTATGTTTTGTTTTGTTTTGTTTTTTTCAGGAAAGGGCCAAGAAAAGCCATTTAAACCCTAGCATTGTTTTTTTGTTTTTGTTTTTGTTTTTGTTTTTTAATTTTATTTTGATTTGGGTGAAGATTTACAGAGTAAATTCACTTTTCACACAGCATTTCACATATACTTTGTCTCATGTCGTTGACCAAAATTTACAATGCAACAGCTCCCCTCCCACTTCCTCCCCATAGTTACCACTTCCCAGTGTCCATCTCTCCATACTCTTCTGCACCCTGAGCTATCTCCTGTGCATAAGCAGCCCTTCCTTCTCCCATGATTGTTCTCTCCAGGAAGTGTGTCTACTTGAGGTAAATGTTTAACTCATATGCCTGTACTTTGTTTGGCTGGAAACCACAGGTGTGGGTTCAATTCCAGTCCTGAAGGGCAGCTAGGGGCCATAGTCTCAGTGGTT
>NW_006921812.1:3957613-3978298 GCF_000298275.1 Orycteropus afer afer | reverse complement strand
CAAATCTTGGACAATTTTCTCAGTGGTTTTGTTTTTCTCTTCCTGTTCTGGAATTCCAATGACACATAAGTTATTCCTTTTGATGGTATCCCACATGAACTAAACCCTAGCATTGTAATGATGAATATGTCCTTATTTTTAAAGCCAACTTGTACTGAAATACTACAATGTACTGGAGTGAATGAGGAATATCATTGCTGACTTTAGATGGATCTTGGGTGAAAGCAGAGAATGCCAGAAAGATATTTACCTGTGTTTTATTGACTAAACAAAGACATTCAACAGTGTGGATAAGAACAAATTATGGATATCATGGGGAAAATGGGAATCCCAGAACACTTAAGTGTGGCCATGTGGAACCTGTATGTAGATCAAGAGGCAGTCTTCAAAGAGAACAAAGGAAAACTGAAGACAAAAAAAATGTCACGGCCGTCAAGTCGGATCTGATTTACAGTGGCCCTTCCTTGGGTTTCCAAGGAGGTATCACATGGAAGTATATTGCCCAATATTCCTTCCAAGAGTGACTGGTGGGTTTGAACTGCCAGCCTTCTGGTTAGCAGTCAAATACCTTAAGCACTATGCCACCAGAGCTCCCAAAGGGATGCTACATTTTTTAAAATCAGGAAATGTCTGTGTTAAAGTTATATTTTTAAAAAATCCTTATTCAATCTGTATGCTGAGTAAATAATCTAAGAAGCTGAACTATATGAAAAAGAACTCAACATAAGAATTGGAGGAAAGCTCATCAAGAACCTGAGATACACTTAGAATACAACCTTGCTTGCTGAAAGCAAAGAAAACATAAAGCATTTACTGATGAAAATTAAATATTACAGTTTTCAGTATGGATTATACCACAACATAAAGAGAAAAAAATATCCTCATGAGTGGATCAATAAGCAATATTACGATAAATGGAGAAAAGATTGAAGATACTACGGATTCCATTTTACCTTGATCAATCAAAACCCATGGAAGTAAAATCAAGAAATCAAACGATGTGTTGCCATGGGCAAATCTGCTGCAAAAGACCTTTTTAAAGTGTTAAAAAGTACATGTGTCTCTTTGAGGACTAAAGTGTGCCTGATCCAGTCATTGTATTTTTAATTGCTTCATTTGCATGTGTAAGCTGAATAATGAGTAAAGAAGACCAAAGAAAAATTTTTATTTCTGAATTATGGCATTTGTGAAGAACAATTGAATATACTTTGGACTTACACAAAAATGAACAAATTTTTCTTGGAAGAAGTACATCCAGAATGTTCCTTGGAAGTAAGGATGGTGAGACCTCCTCTCACATACTTTGGACATATTATCAGGAGTGACTAGTCCCTTGAGAAGGAGATCATGTTAGTAAAGTAGAGGGTCAGTGAAAAAGAGAAAGACAATGATATGGATTGATTCAGTGGCTGCAATAATGGTCTCAAACAGGGCAACAAGTGTGAGGATGGTGTAGGGCCAGGCAGTGTTTTGTTCTGGTGCACATAAGATAACTATGAGTTGGAACCAATTTTATGACACCTAGCAATAACAACAACTGTGGTAAAAATATGTTATAAGTAAAAATTCAACATGGATGAAAACATCACAGTTTTTGATGTTTGGAGCCTCCAATGGAACAAAAAATTTCAAGCATCACTCAATATAGCACAGAAATTGCCCTCGATCCCTTAAAATTAGACACACTAAGTCAGCTTCCATGTGCTGAGATAGGACCATATTGGCAACCTGAGATAGGACCATATTGGCAACTGTAGAAATGTACATCTTCTTATATCAGTAAAAAACTACAATAATTTCATTTCACTCTTTAGACTCAGATCCAGAAACAGTTATGAAGTTGTCAATAGCAGTCTAATGGTTGTCATCAGTAGACAAACACACTGACACTTTGATTGTTGCTGGAATATTTTCACTGCTCTCAGTTTGCAGTGTAGTTAATTACATGGTTGGCTTTTCTACCTATAGTTTTTGTAACTCCCACTTTACCATGAGCAACTGAGTAGCTAATTATTAATGTTATCTACCTGGTGTATTTCTGTTGGAGCAGCACAAAGCAATCTTCTGGGACGTTCATTCTCTCTCAGGTGTGTAGAATTCTGGTGTTGGAATTGGTTAGTTTTGCTGCTCTGCCAGGCTCAAAATGAGTGCTGCTAGAGGCAGAAGAAATCTATCTCAGACTGCCAGCTGAGAGAGACCCATTGATGAGACAGAGAGCAAGACGTGCTACTGAGAGAGAGACATACTACTAAGAGAATCTAAGAGAGACTGCCTGCTGACAGAGATAGCCAGCTGAGAGAGACTGGGTGTATTCCTTACCTTGAATTGTGGCCTGTTGCTTCCCTGATAAGCCCCATAATCTGTCAGTTCTATGGGGCCACTACAATGAATTATCTAACCCAGCAAAGATGCAGTGGATGCTGCGGAAAGAATGGTTGGTGTCAAGGTTACTAAGAGGGCTGGCTGGAGGGTGGTGGCATGTCTGGTCACATAAGAACAGGCCTTGGGCTTCTGATGGTGATTCTGTCTTCCTCTTGTGTGGTTAGAGGAGATCAGAAGATGCTACCTCCTTGCGTCTTTAGCACACATTTTTGCAAGAGGAAAAACAATAGTGCATTTAAAATTGAAAAAACATAAAAAAAAAAAATCTCTAGCCCAGGGTCCTGTGTGATAGCAATACAATATGTCAATTTCATGACAAGCTTAAAATGTGAGGTAGAAACTTTTTTTTAAATTTGTCATTACACGATTTATTTGATATCAATGACATTCCTTGAATTTGGCGAGGAAAAAAAGGTCGATTTATGTCCTAATAACAAAGACAAATGGCCCTTCTGCTTAAACACCTTTATTCCCAGTGGTTCAATGGCACATTGCTAGTGTACTCTGTTCTTCTGTCCCTCTTGCTGGAAGAGAGCTCAAGACAAAATCTTTCAGAGACATGCACCATTATCATCCCGGTAATGGGAACAGAACAGTTTGTACACTTGAAAGTCTTAAAGAACCATGTGGTAGTTAAAATTGTTGTCAACTTGGCTGGGCCCAGTTGAGTGGCTGGGCAACTGGATGAAGTTATTCCCCATGGTGATTAACTCCATGGTGGAAACTATTGCAGAAGCTGAGTAGCTGCTTTCGGGATGTGTGCTGCTTTCAGTATAGAAAAAGCAGCTTTGAGGAAGCTCTCCAGCTTTTTGGTATGCTGGAAACCCTGCATGTAGCCAAGTCTTCATTCAGTAGCCTGCCATGCTCTCCCAATCTTGAAACTTTTAATAGACTTGAATCAATGCCCTGCAGTATGGTGTGGTAACATCTGGACTGTGCCTTTTTACTTGTTGACCTTGGGTTTGTCAGCCTCAGCAACCAGCAGCTGCCTGAGTGAAGTGGGTTTCACTCAGCTTCACTCCAGCTTCAGTGGGCCAAGAGCCACAGGTAGAGCTGAAGCCCAATGTTGAGGGGCTTTCCTCCAGCCCCTAGAGTCTGGCACTTTGAACTCAGAGTTCTAGCCTCTGAAACTCTAATAGAATCAACTCTTATTTGTTAACAGCCATTCCACCTGTAGTATTTCTGTTAGAGCGGCACTAGGTAATCAAAACAAACCATATGCTATTTTTTTTTTTTTTTTCTGCTTGCAATTTCACAACTTGGCGAATAAAACATATGGCTGTGCCAGAAAAATTATACCCAATATGCAAAACATATTAGTACTAACATTTGCAGAGATATATCTCTGGTTATCAATTGTTTTTTAAGGCAAATCTTAGAAGATTCAGAGAAGTAGGGTAAATATTTTGATAGCATCATTATTACAGTGACATCTTGTATATTTGAGAAAAATATTTTTCTCAAAAAGCCTTTCAAAGTTTTCAAAGTTTTACAGAGATAGATCACTTAAAATGGATTTTTTTTTTCTAACGTTTCCATTCACACAAATCAATATGTGTCTCCTACTGATCTAGCAATTTTTCTTCCCTTCCCCTCCCATCCCTGGTAACCAACAGCAATTTTTCTTCCCTTCCCCTCCCATCCCTGGTAACCCTTCCATGTGTAAACCTTTCCTTGTCTTTTTACAATAGTATATTCATACAATATTTATCCCGTGATTTATTTATTTCATTCAGCATAATGACTTTTAAGTTCATGCACGTTTATGAGGTGTTTTGTGGATTCTTCATTATTCTTTGGTTGCATAGTATTCCATTGTATATATGTTACATAGTTTGGTTACCCATTCATTAGTCGATGGGCACTTAGGTTGTTTCCTTCTCTTTGCTATTGTGAATAATATTTCGATCAACATGAGCATGCAAATATCCCTTAGTGTCCCTTTCTCACTTCTTTAGAATAGATACCTAGTATTGGGATTGCAGAACCAAATGGTATTTTTTTATTTCCAACGTTTTAAGGAAGCTCCGTACCATTTTCCACAGTAGTTGTACCATTTTACAGTCCCACCAGCAGTGTATGAGTGTTCCAATCTCTCTACACCCTCACCAGCATTTGTTATTTTCTGTCTTGCTGAACTTTGCTATTATTGCTGGAGTGAGATGATATCTCGTTATTTTGATTTTCATCTCTAATAACTAATGATGGCGTGCATTTCTTCATGTGTTTGTTGGCCACCAGAATATCTTCTTTGTTGAGTGTTTGTTCAAGTCTTCTGCCAATTTTTAATTGGCTTGTTTATCTTTTTGATGTTGACGTATTGAATTTTTCTATAAATTTTAGACATAAGTCCTTTGCTGGATATGTCACTGCTGAATATTTTTTTCCCAATCTGTAGGTTCTCTTTTTAGTCTTAATTTTTTTAGGTTTTTGATATGCATAAGAATTTAATTTGTAGAAGATCCTAGTCTGGCAGTTTATCTTCTGCTGTTTATGCATGTTTAGTTGTTTGATAGTCTATTTATGCTATATATTAGGGCCTCTAAGTTTGTCCCTATTTTATTTTTGATTATAGATTTAGGTTTTATAATTAAGTCTTTGGTGAATCTTGAGTTAGCTTTTGTATATAGTGAAAGTTATGGGTCTTGTTTCATATCTCTGCAAGTGGATATCCAGTGTTGCCAGCACTCATTGTTAAAGAGACTATCTTTTCTCCATTTAATAAGTTTCAGGAGTTTGTCAATGATCGCCTGTCCATAGATGGATGCACCTGTTTCTGGGTTCTCGATTCTGTTTCAATTCTGTGTATCATTTACCAATATCAAAATATTTTCTTTTTACTATTGTAGCTGTATAGTAGGTTTGAAATCAGGGAGTGTGAGACCAAATATTTTGTTTTTCTTCTTTGGTAGTGCTTTGCTTATCCAAGGCCATTATCTATATAAAATCAGTGATTGTTTTTTCCGTGTCCTTAAATTATGCTGATGGAATCTGGATCAAGATTACATTGAATCTACAGATTGCTTTGGGTAGTGTCGACATTTCCACAATGTTCAGTTTTCCTATCCATGCGCATGGGATATTCTTCCATTTATATAGGTCTCTTATAATTTCTTGTAGTAGAGCTTTGTAGCTTTCTTTGTGCAGGTTTTTGTTTCCCTAGTAAGATTTAGTCCCAAGGATTTTATCTTTTTGGTAGCTATTGTAAATTGTATTGTTTTCCTTACTTCTTTTCCAGAGATCTTTTTGCTGTTGTAGAGGAATCCAATTGATTTTTGTATGTTGATTTTGTATGTATGTATCCTGCCACTATGCTGAATCTTTCAATTAGTTCCAGAAATTTTCTTTTGAGTCTCTGTAATTTTCTATGTATAGGATTATATCATTTGACCTTTACTATGTCGAGGACTTTCCCTTCTATTCCTATATTGCTGAAAGTTTCTATCCAGAATGGATGTTGGATTTTATCAAATGCTTTTTCTGCATCAACTGATATGATTATGTGGTTCTTTTCCTTTATTTATGTGATGGATCACATTGATTGTTTTTCTAATGTTGAATCAAACTTGTGCACTTTGTATGACTTCCACTTGGTCATGGTGTATGAGTTTTTTTGACATGCTATTGGAGTCTAATGGTTGGATTTTGTTGGAGATTTTTACATCTATATTCATGAGGGATATTGGTCTGTAGTTTTCCTTTTCAGTGGTGTCTTTGCCTGGTTTTAATATGAGAGTTATGCTTGCTTCATAGAATGAATTTGGTAATATTTTATCCTTTTCTATGTTGTGGAATATTTTGAGTAGGATAGGTGTCAGCTCTTCCCTGAATGTTTGATAAAATTCTCCAGTGAAGCCACCTGGGCCAGGAAATTTTTAGTGGGGAGTTATTTTGATGACCTGCTCATTTTCTCATTTTCTTCCTTTGTTATGGATCTGTTCAAATTTTCTTAACTTTCTTTGTTAGTTTAAGGAACTCTGATGATGCAGTGCCTGAGGCATTTAACTGCTAACCAGAGGTGGGTTGTTCAAACCCATCAGTCACTGTGTGGAAGGAAGATGGAGCAATTTACTTCCATAAAAGATTTACTTCCTTGGAGACACAACAGATGTTGCTGTGAATTGGAATTGACTCAATGACAGTGGATTTGTTGTTCTTGTTGTTTGTTTGTTTGTTTTGTTAGTTTAGCTCAGTAGTGTTTCTAGATATCTGTCTATTTCTTCTAGATTTTCTAATTTGTTGGAGTACAGTCCTTTATATTATGCTGATATAATATTTTTTATTTTAGTTGCTTCTGTTGTAATATCTCACTTTTCATTTCTCATTCCTGTTTGCATCTTCTCCTTCTTTTCCTTTGCTAAGTTTGCCAATTTCATTAATTTTTTTTAAAGAACTAATTTCCAATTTTATTGATTCTATTATTTTTCCATTTTCTGTTTAATTTGTTTCTTCTCAAGTCATTATTATTTCTTTTCTTTTGGTGACTGTAGGCACTTTTGGGACTCTTTTTCTAATTGCTGGAGAAGTTAAGTTAAGGTGTTGTTTTTTTGTTCTTTCTTCTTTTTGATGTGTGCCTTTGCTGCTATAAATTGCCATCTGATCATGGTTTTTTCTGTCTCTCAAATAGGTTGAGTTATGTTTTCATTTTCATTTAATTCAAGGAGTTTTTAAAATTTCTTCTTTTTTTTTTTTTTTAACTTCTTCTATTACCTACTAGTATTTAAGGAGGATGTAATTCAGTTTCCATATATCAGTTTTTCCTTGATCTTTCTGTTCTTGATTTCTAATTTTGTAGCACTATGACCTGAGCACATGGTTTGCAATATTTCAATGTTTTTAAAGTTACTGAAGCTTGCTCACTGTATAATCTATTGTAGAGAATGTTCCATGTGCACTGGAAAAAAAAATGTATACTTGCTTTTGTTAGGTGAAGTGCTCTATATATATCTATGAGGTAATGTTTGTTGATTTTATTGTTTTGTTCTTCTGTGTCTTTGTTAAGTTTCTTTCTGGTTGTTCTGTCTTTTCTTGAAAGTGGTATGTTAAAATCTCCTAGTATTAATGTGGACTCAACTTTTTGTCTTTTCATTCTGTTAAGGTCTGATTTATATATTTTGGGGCTCTTTCATTGGGTGTGTAGATATTTACTATGGTTATATAATTTTATTGATTGATTCTTTAATCATTATATAATGTCCTTTCTTGTTTTTTATGATGGTTTTTGTCTTAAAGTGTATATTATAAAAAATTAATATTGTCATTCCTGCTGTTTTTTATTTGCCATTTGTTTGATATGTATTTTTCCAACCTTTGATTTTTAGTCTATTTTTGTCTTTATGTCTAAGGTGTGCTTATTGTAGACAGCATATTGATGGATCATATGTCCTTATCCATTCTGCTACTTTTGTTTCTTGAGTGAATCACTTAATCCATTTACATTTAGTGTATTTATCAACAAGTACAAACTTATTATTGTCATTTTGTTATGTGTCTTTTTCATGGCATTGTGATCTGCTTCATGTAATTTTCTGTGCAGAGCTCATTTTGTTTATGATTTTTTTATCAATATCTTCACTGATATTGTTTTATTGTTGTTGGTGTTGTTAGGTGCCATTGAGTTGACTCTGACTCATAGTGACCCTATGTGCAACAGCACGATACTCTGCCCTCTCATGCATCATCCTTACAATCTTTGCTATACTTAAGCCCATTGTTGCAGCCATTATTTCAATCCTTCTTGTAGAGAGGCTTCACCATTTTTGCTCACCTCTTAGTTTATCCCTAGTATGATATTCTTATTTGGGTAATGGTCCCTTCTGACAACATGACCAAAGTAGATAAGGCAAAATATGGGCATTCTCACTTCCAAGGAACATTCTAGTTGCACTTTCTCCAAGAGATATTTGTTTGTTCTTCTGGCAGTCCGTGATATTTTCAGTATTTTTCACTAGTACCCTGATTCAAAAGCATCAACTCTTGTTTAGTCTTCATTATTCATTCACCAGCTTTTACATGTGTATGAGGTTACTGAAAATACACTAGCTTAGGTTAGGCACACCTTAGTCTTCAAAGTGACATCTTTGTTTCTTTACACTTTAAAGAAGTCTTTTGCGGCAGATTTTCCCAGTGGAATACAATGCCTGATTTCTTGACTGTTGCTTCCATTGGTGTTGATTGTAGATTCAAGTATAATCCCTGACAACTTCAATCTTTTCCCATTTATCATGCTGTTGCTTATTAATCCAGTTGTGAGGACTTTTGTTTTCTTTATACTGAGGCGTAATCTATACTGAAGACTGTAGTCTTTGATCTTCATCAGTAATTGCTTCAAGTCATCTTCATTTTCAGCAAGCAAGGTTGTGTCATCTGTATATCACAGGTTGTTAATGAGTCTTCCTCCAATCCTGATGCTGTATTTTTCTTCAGATAGTCCAGTTTCTAAGATTGTTTGCTCAGCATAAAGATTTAATAAGTATGGTGAAAGGACACAATACTGAAGCATACCCATCCTGATTTTAAACCATGCACTATTCCCTTGTTCTGTAAGAATAATAGCCTTTTGGTGTGTATATATACTAGTTCCTCATGAACACTATCAAGTGTTCTGGAATTCCCATTATTTGTAATGTTATTCATAATTTGCTGTGATCCACATAGTCAAATACCTTTGCATAGCCAATAAAACCCAAGTAAACATCTTTCTAATATTCTTTTCAGCCAAGGTCTATCTGACACCAGAAATTATTTCACTCATTCCACATATTCTTCTGAACACATCTTGAATTTCTGGAAGTTCTCTGTCATTATTCTACTGCAACCTTTTTTTTTTTTAATTATTTTAGCAAAATTTTATTTGATTGTGATATTAATGATATCATTTAATAAATTCCACATTCTGTTGGATCATCTTTCTTTGGAATGAGCAAAAATATGGATCTCTTCCAGACAATAGGCCAGGTAGCTGTCTTTAAAATTTTTTGACATAAATGAGTAAGCACCTCCAGTGCTGCATCTGATAGTTAAAAAATCTCAATGTCTAGTCCATCAATTCCTGAAGCCTTTTTTTTGCCAATGCCTTCAGTGCAACTTGGACTTCTTCATTTGATACTATTGGTTCTCGATCATATTCTACTTCCTGAAGTGGTTGAATATCAATCCATCAATTCTTTTTGGACAGTGCCACTATGAATTGCTTCCATCTTCTTTTGATGCTTCCCACATCGTTCAATATTTTGCCCATAGAATCCTTTCATTATTGCAACTCAAGGCTTGAATTTTTCCTCCAGTTCTTTCAACTTGAGAAACATTGAGCATGTTCTTGCCTTTTGGTTTTCTAACTCCAGGTTTTGAATATTCCAATATAATCTTTTGCTTTGTCTTCTTGAGCTGCCCTTTGAAATATTCTGTTCAGTTCTTTCATTTTGTCATTTCTTACATTTGCTTTACCTATTCTCTGTTCAAGAGCAAGTTTCAGAATCTCTTGTAACATTCATAATGGATGTCCTTTGTTTGAGTATTTGCTAAGTATTTGTGCCTTTCCTCTTTTTAATTTTCATGAGAAAGTTTGTTAATTTTACCATATGATTTATTATTTTCTTCCCAAGTTTAAAACAGTCTGTTCTATATTGAAATTATTTTGACTTTTTCTCCATTTGGAAGTTCTATATCCATAGTAGGAGCTCTGGTAGCATAATGGCTAAAGCACTTGACTGCTAACCAGAAGGCTGGAGGTTCAAACCCACCAGCCACTCCTTGGAAGGAAGGTTGGGCAATCCTACTTCTTAGTGATACTGCTTCAGAAACCCAAAGAGGGGTCACTATGAGTTGGGGCGGACTCGACGGCACATAACAACAACAACATATCCATAGTGTTTATTCCCTGTTTTTGGTTTGTAGTGGTCCTCATTTACCAATGGATGTCACCAATTCCTTTTTTAGTCTTTTAAGTCTCTCTCTCTCTCTCTTTTTAATATACTTCTCTATCTGGGTTGGTTTCTGGGTTCTGTTGTCATGTGTGTTAATCATTGTTTGTAGTGTGATATTGTTGGTTCTCTGTCTGAAGGACTCTCCTTAGTGTCTCTTATAAAGCTGGTCTGGCTTTAACAAATCCTTTTAGTTTCTGTTTATCTGGAAATACCCTAATTTTGCCATCATATCTGAGGGACAATGTATAATCGCATTTACTTCTTGTCTGCAAATATTTTGCTGATAAATCAGAGCTTAGTGTTATTGGTAGTGCTTTGTAGGTAATTTTTCATTTTCTAGTCTTTTTATTTGGTTTTGGTAAGTTTGATTATAATATATCTTTGGAGTGGAGTTCTATCGTGTAGGTAGTCATTGAATTTCTTGAATGGATATCTTCTCCCTGGACAATATACTTCCATAAAAATTTACTGCCTCAGAAACCCACAGGTTGTTAGTATGAGTTAGAATTGACTTGATGGCAGTGAGTTTTTCTTTCTTTTATTTTTTTTTTTTAATCATAATATTAGCAAAGTTCTCTTTCAACAAATTTTCAGAATTTTCTCGGTGGTTTTACCTGTCTCTTCCTTTTCTTAAATTCTCTTCTCACATAAATTATTCTCTTGATTATATCTCACATAAATCTCAGGCTTTCCTGTTTTTCTTTTATTTATTTATATATTTATCTATTTATTTATTTATTTATTTTGATTAATCCCTTAACGTGGTAGTTTTTTGAGAGATTTGTCTTCAATCTTGCTAATTCTGTCTTCCATTGATTTGATTATATTCCTGTACCTTTTCAACTGTGTTATCTATTTCTGAAATTTTAGTATTGATCTTCTGGATCTCTATAGGTTGGTTTTGTATGGATTGTATTTTTTTCCTTTACTTTCTCAGTTTGTTCTTGTAGTGTCTTCATAAATTTTTCTAGAGTTTTGTCTGTGATTTCCAAAATTTGTGGGTGTTTTCTTTGATTTTGGCAGTATTGTCCTTGATCTGCCTTTCAATATGAGGTCTGGTGGTGTAGTGCCTAAGGCATTTGACTGCTAAACAGAAGGCTAGTGGTTAGTTCAAACCCACCAGCCACTCCTCAGAAGGTATGTTAGGCAATCTACTTCCATAGTGATACTGCTTCAGCAACCCAAGGATGGGTTGCTATGAGTCAGATCCGACTCAATGACAGTGTGTTTGGTTTGGTTTGGTCTCTTAATATGTTGAAGTTACCTAAATATGATTTTTTTAAATTCCTTGTCAGGTAATTCTAAAGCCAGTTCTTCATCAGGGAAGTTTTCTGACTGTATTCTGGTCCCTTGTTTGAACTATTTTATCTTGCTTCTTTGTGTGTACTGGAATTGTCGGTTGTCTCAAAAACTTTGTGATATTCTTGTATTTCTATTTAGTTGTTGATTGTACGTTGGTGTGTTTTGTCCAGTTTTTTGTTATTGTTGTTATTGTTGTTGTTGTTTGTTTGTTTTGCTTTATTTTGTTTTTATATATCCAAGTGAATAAGGTTGTGTACTACCCTGTTCTTTAGTTTAGCAGCATTTAGGTACTCATCACCTCTCTCCTGGTGTGTTTGATAGAGGATGAGAATGTGTGCACAGATTTCTGTTAGCTGTTCATAGAGCAGCTGAGAGTAAGTTGGGCTGATATTAGCCACTAGCTATTGTTGATCACTTGGTGCAGAAGCATATAGTGGCCCTTCTCCAGTGGGTGGACTACAGGAGCTGTGAATGGGGTTGGGTAGTACGGACATGGTTTCTGTCTCCTACCCGAAGGATCCAAAAAACAAACAACAAAAGAACAACAACATAGAAACACCAAAAACATAAAAACAAGAGAACAAAAAACACAAATAGTATAGTCAAACAGCAGCAAATGCAAAAACAAAACAATAGATGCAAAGAAAATTTAAAAACAGGAAAATGAAAGACAAGAGGTAGACAAAGAGAAAATGAAATATAGATATAGATATATATAGATATATAGATATATATAGATATAGATATAGATATATTTAGGATGCAGAAAGAGTAGAGCAAGAGAAGATGATAATGAAAAAAAGAATAACACAGGGTGAGAAGAATCAAAAGAGAAAAGGAACAAAAAAATAAAGGAACCAGGCAAAGGTGAAAAAACTAAAGACCTCAGAAAGGGAAAGAAAAAATAAAGAGGGAAAGAAAGAAAAAAAAAATAGTAATTTAAAAACCAAAATCTGGAGGAGCAGGACATCGAGCCTGTGTTTCTGTCAGCCAAGTGTGTGATGAGGAGCAGGACAACTGGTCTTGGTACTAGTTCCTGCCTACCCAGAAGGTAAGTGGGGTCAGGGTGCCTGATATCAGGTGAGTTGCTGCTGATCAAGAAGACGTCTGGGGGCAGAACACCTAGAGACATATAAAGTTCTTGCTGTCCAAGTGGCAGTGGGAGCAAAGTTACTAGTTCCAGAAGAACTTCTTGTGAGCTTAAAAGTCAACTGGGTTCAGGATGTCTGGTCTCAGAAAAAGTTCCTACCAGCCCAGAAGATGACTGAGAATGGGGAAGCTAGTCCTGGGACCAATTCCTGCCTATCCCAAAATAATCTGTTATCAGGGCACTCAGTCCAGGATGGAATTCTTGTCAGTCCAGAAGGTGAGTGGGTGTGGGGGACAGCCACAGCTCCATTCACCAGGAGCATGTGGGATGCAAGGGAGCAAAGGGAATATCACATCTTTCTGGTCATTAGTCACCAGTGTGGGTGCCTGTACAGGCCTTAGCAAGCAGATATGTTTATCAAGTTGCTACCTAGATCAGAATACCACTTGCAAATATTCAAAATGGCTGTGCCATCAGGCCAGCCAACAGAACACAACTCCATTTGTCTTCTTATTCACTGTTTTCATTTAGGTTCTTCTACTAGTTGGTATTTAATCCACATCTTTTTCTTTCCCTTCATCACTCTGGGTTCCAGGATTATTTTCTGTATCTTTTTTCAATTGTTTTTTCATTTATTTTGTTCTAGAGGATCTGTGGAATTTGTCTGACAATTCTGCCATTTTGCTGGAAGTGGTTAGAAATATTTTATTTGCAGTTGAATCTGGACATGTTTCAAAATTGGAGAAGGAATTCAGATTTATAAATTCTTTCAGAAACTTCTGACTATTTCAAGATAGTTCTTTCAAAGTAATGTAAAGAACAAAAATGATATAAATCTAGATGTTTATGTTAAGAAGGAATAGACTTAAATTTTCTGTTGAAAATGTTTAATTTTATTTTCTTTTTTCTCAGATGAAGACTCTAAGGAACCTCTATTTAAAGTTTTTATTGTAGTCAAAAGCCATATTCTTCAGTGTCATTTTTTACCAAAAATATTGAGGTTTTCCAATTGGGTTTATTTAAATAATCATGGACATAAACTTAGCATATTAAGTGAGGATACTATTTCAAATGTAGAAACCCTAATATTCCTCTTATGGTAAATACATGTTATGAATTGAATTTTATCCCCAAATGATAGAGTCTACCTATACTTGTGAATGTGACCATGTTTGGAAATAAGGTCTTTGAAGATGTTCTCAGTTAGTTAAACATGAGGTCATGCTGGTGTAGGGTGGATCCTAATCCTGTATGACAGGTATTCTTATAAAAGAGGAGAAGATACACAGAATTAGGGAGACAGAGGAAGGATGTTATATGACACTGTAGCTGTAAGCCAAGGAATGTCAGAAATTGCCAAAAGCTAGGACAGAAGCATGGAACATATTTTACCTCTAAGCCTCAGAAAGAACCATCATGGCCAACAGCCTGATCTCAGAATCCCAACCACCAGATAATACACTTCTGTTCTTATAAGCTACCCAGTGTGTAGTATTTTGTTATTGCAACTTACACAACAAGAAAGAAGTATACACTTCAAAATCAGGGAGAATTGAAAATGGCAAGTTTCAATATTTTGATTTTTATAATTAGGCAAAATAAAAAACTGTGAAAACTCAAATGTTGAAAATAAAGACAGATAAAGAAATAGTATGACTCATGAGCTTCTAAGGAGCTCTGGTAGCATAGTGCCTAAGGCACGTGACTGCTAACCAGAAAGCTGGCAGTTCAAACCCACCAGCCACTCCTCGGAAGGAAGGTTGGGCAATCCTACTTCTGTAGTGATACTGCCTGGGAAACTCAAGGAGGGGTCACTAGGAGTCGGGGTCGACTCCACGGCACATAACAACAACAACAAACAACATGAGCTTCTTCCACTAAAACCATTAAAACTGAATTATTCTGTTCCTCTTCTTCCATTGAGATTATAACGGCTCTATGCTACTTAAGCAAGTGAGACTAATAATAGCATCCATCCTCATAAGCATAGCATTGAGGCAGAAGATAACAGGAGAATACAAAAAGAAACAGCACTGTGCGTAAATCTCTACAACCTAGAAGATTGAGGGAAATATGAAAAGAAACTGTGAAAACCCAACTAGCAACAGTTTCAGGAAATGCAAATAAGGTGGGTTAGCCAGCAGTAAAGCATGCAGATGTATAGTTCCTAACACAATGTACATTCAGGGGACATCTAAGAATAATTTCAGTAAGAAAAAGTTAGATATTAGTCATTAGAATAGGATTTCTTTTTTTTTTTTCTTTCTTTTCAGGGTAGGCAATAAACAAATAAATTGACAACATTTATTAAAAAGCAAACATGAAAATTTTCTACAATATAAGCATGGATAAAAGGCAGGTGATTTGGGGAATCATTTCCTCTATTTCCAATTTTTTTTTTAATTTTTCATAACATTAAAACATGGTAAATTTACAATAATTATAGTAGCATGTTATTGGTAGAAAAGTTGACAGATCAGTGGAATAAAACAGTGATCAGAGTCATTGACTTTAGTATAAAAAAATAATTTACCTAACAAAAGCCCACTGTCGAGTGAATTCCAAGGCACAGTGAGCCTATAGGACAGAGCAGAACTGCTCCATAGATTTTCAAGGCTGTAAATGTTTATGGCTATTTCCTATTGTTAAGTGCACCAGATGCTGGGCTTCTGAAGAAATGCTTAGGCTTCAGCATAAACAAAAAAACCCACAACCACCCCAAATCCACTGCCACTGAGTCCATTCTGACCCAGAGCAACCCCCATTGGGTTTCCAAGGCTGTAAATCTTTAGGGAAGTAGACTGCCTCATCTTCCTCCCCGGAGTGGCTGGTGGAGTCAAACCACCAACCTTCTGGTTAGCAGCCAAATGCCTCACCCACTGCACCACCAGAGCTCCTCCAGCAGCCTTTTCTCCTCTGATTACCTGGAATCCATGAATCTCAGCTGGGAAAGGCTGACCCCGGCCTGCCCCAAGCCGCGCCCCCACCAGCAATAGGATTTCTTGTATACAAGAGTAGGGTAGCTCCAAGTAAAACCTAACATCTCAAAGAAACTGCAGGAGATATTTCCCACCAAGATGATAAAATGACAATTCATTCTATCTAGGCAACACCATACTACCTTTTTGCTTCACCTGAAAAATTGCATGTAGAAGCCATGTTATAAAATAGGTATTGATAATGTCAAAATCTTGGTGTTAATTAACTATGAAGAAATTCTATTGTAAGACCTCGCATTGTACTTGAAACCTTTGCATGTGCTACTTCAATTCCATTCCAAGTGTCAATTTATTGAATTTTTTCACCAAACTAATTTGTTTTGTAAATTTTAATGTAGTCTGCAAAGGTTTGCCTAGAGGACAAGGTAGAAAACATCTGCATCTAAAAAAAACCTCTTTATATTCCAGAAACTATTTTTAAAAAATGACTAAATTTAGTATTTGAAAATAATTATAAATTGTTCTGATAGAAAGAAGAAGAAATTATACTTTCCTTTGATGATTCAAGGTAGAAATCTGGAAATCTTTCTGTAAAGGGCTAACTAGTAAATAGTAGCAGCTCTGTGAGCCATACAGTCCCTTCTGCACTGTAGTGTGGATGTCAGCCATTTTAGTGCTAAAGCAACCATAAGATAAAATATAAATAAATGAGCTTGGCTGTTTTCCAATGAAATTTTACTTACAAAAACAAGCAAAATTCCAGAGTTGGTCCATGGGCCATAATTTGCCAATCCAATATTTAATAAAGGGAAGAAAATCTGAAAATACTACTTTAGTATCAAATTTTAGAAAGATAAATTTATTCTATATATCAAATGTTGTCTTTCTTCTAACAGTAACATAGTAGATACAAATATTCCAGCTGAAATTGTTTAATTCTACTATATTTAAGGGTTTTTGTTTTACTTTTTCTTAATTAGAACACAAATTGGTAGCCCAAAATAGATGATCTATAATATTTTGTAAAAATATGTATATATAGAGTAAAAAAAAATACAAAAAGAATAAAGTCTGTAACAATTAAACATATAGTATAAATTATACACTATTGTTTAGTTACAGCCAGACATATCATTACCTTAGCTGGAAGCTACTTAGGTTGAAGATAGCATTGCTTTCAAATGTCACCATGGGTATATTTGTTCACTAGAATATGGTAGTTATTTAAACCCTTTCAGGCTGTATGCACCGGCTCACGTTGTGATGCTACTGTTCAGGTCAAATTGTCAAGAAGTTTATGTCTAGCATCTGCTTCCTCAGGCCAAAAGCTATAATATGCATCCTGATTTTTTAATGATTTTAATTTTAAAAAATTGCATGTTAACAAAACAAAACAATAAAAAAACCTAGTTTTCTGGATTTAACAGCTTAGCAATACTGTTTATTTTTATTTCTATTTAAGGGAAATGCCCTTCCCTCTTTTGAGACACACACTACTTCACTGTGTGTCAAAATTTCCTGGTGCTTCACAGTAAATAGAAATTGTCATTCAATTAATAAAAAGTGTAAAGAAGCATAAAATTGTAAAAGTTACCATATAATGCATGATTCCCCTTATTTATTCTAGTATTCTCTTGCAGAATTTAGAATGATGAGCCCCTTATTTTCTTTATGTCACTTCTTGAGAATTTTGTTGGTGTTTTATACTCCATAACATTTTTCCTAGTTATTCATTCTCATCAATCAAAGTTGGATAGAAAATGCATTCTCTCACTACATTCTCATATTGTAGTTCTGTGCTTATGTGACACTGTCACTTTTCTTCAAGGTATTTGTAGGTAATGGAAGCAATTCTGTAAATGTATCTCTTACATTAAGGGTCTCTTCCTGAAAGTAGGCAATTTAGTTTGGTAATTTTTCAGAATCTTCTGAAGGATTAGGCAAGTGTAGTTGGGGAGCAGAAGGGTAGCTGCCCATTGCTCAAATGTCTTTGAAATTCAATTTTCTAGAATACACTTCTGTTAGAAAACCATAGTATGAACTTATATAGAATGCATAAATTCTAAACAAATTGAATTTATTTCAAATTTTGTTAAAAGTGAACATATATTTCAGCCAACTGATTCAAATTCAAAAGGGAGTATTATCATATTCTCATCAATATAATGGATGTTAAGACCTATTGCAATTTTATACTAAAAGGGAATTTGGGCTGAACTTAAAACTTTAATGTTTAGTTTATAATTTTTTTAATAATTGCACCATTCTGATTTGTCCCCCTAACCTACTGGCCATCCCGTATTCTCTTTAAAATATAAGAATTTCTCAGGTCTTGTTGTTGAAGTTGTTAGTAGTTGCCACTGAATTGGCTCTGACTCACAGTGACCCCATGTACGACAGAGCAAAACACTGTCCAGTCCTGCAACATCTTCATTACTATTGGTATGCTCAAGTCCTATGTGGTGGCCACTGTGTGTTTTTAGTATTTTCCAACCTAGGAGGCTCATATTCCAGTAATTTATCTTATATTACTCTTTTGTGATTTATAGATTTTTCAATGAGCACTTTTTGAAAAGAGATCACTAGACCTTCCTTCCTAGACTGTCTTAATCTGAAAGTTCTGTTAAAAACTGAGTCAACATGAGTGAAACTGAAACACCAGTGGTATAGCTTCCAGCACCGTATCACCATACAGTCCATCACAGCAGAACAAAATTAACAGATGGGTAGTAGTCTCAGTTCTTGGGCACCTTCAACACTTCTTTGAATTGTCAGAAAACTTGCTATACTTACTATTTTCCTTTTTCTTTTCTTGGTTGGATTTTCACCATATCTAGAAAAGAAAGTCAATGTATATATTTAATCATTCAAATACTTAACCATAACTTAGTCTAATTGTTCATTATTCTAGAAGATTATATTGTTCTTTAAAAAAGTGATATGAACCCCAAAACACATTCAAATAAAATATGCAAGTATTTTAAAAGTTGTACATGGATTTAATTTATTTTTTTTTAATTCAGCTTAATAATATTTCAGGGACAATGAAAAATCTCTGTGCTAGCTAGGAGGTCTTTATCAAAATTAAAAAACTGTGCTTCTCAGGATAAATTATCCTAAAAAGGAAGAGCATTCTTAAAGTATTTTGATATTCAATAAGAATTAATGTAGTATGATACATTTGTCAGAAACTGAGAATTTATTCCAAAAGAAAAAAAAAATAAAGGAAGGTGAATAGTCATTGGAATCAAATAAAGATTAAAATATATAGGTTTTAACATTTCACATATTCCTTTGTAATATTGGGTTCACATTAATTGAATTACATTATTTTTATAGGAGAGCATTTTCCATTGCCTTTTATTTAATTCCAATCAAAATATTGAATTAAAGAACATTCTTTTTCATAAATATAAACATGATTTTATTAATGCATTTAACTTTTCTACACCATCAGATGCATGATCAAGTTACATACCACTTTTCACAGACATTAAGTTTAATATGTTTTACAATTAGCTTGAATTTTTTATTGATATTTTCATTAATTCTAGTAGATCTGAGAGTTAATCAATTCCAATAATAACACCATTAATCCAGTTATTTAGCAGAATTTCTTGTCCACACAAATTCTATTGATATGTATTTACAGAATATCCAAATTATAAGCAACCCTTTACTGTATAACGAAGAGGAGCACATGATTTATAATATGCTTTCATTACATTACTTAACTGAAAATAATTAAGAGTTAAAGACCTTGTGCCTAATAAGAATTGGTTTTGAAATTGGAACCCAAAAATAATCCCAGTGGTCTAACACAGTAAATGCTTAAACAAAAACACACAGGAATCATTTCAGACATTATATCAGAAATTGTAGCAAATATGTAAATGAGATGTTGCAGAATATTATCAAATCAAGGCTTAATAAAATTATGTTGGAAAATTATATGCATTATTTAGACATAAGAATCCCTGGTGGAGAAATGGTTAAGCACTTGTCTGCTAAATAAAAGGTCAGCGGTTCCAACCCCATAGCTGTAATGCAGAAAATGATGTGGCCATCTGCTGCTGCAGAGATGAAAACAAAACAAAACAAAAAAACAAAAACATTGCTTTGGAGTGGATTCCAACTCATATTAACCCAATAGGATAGAGTACAACTGTCCAATAGGGTTTCCAAGGCTATAATCTTTATGGTAGCTGACTGTCAACATTTTCTGATAGACTTGAACTGCTAACATTTCAGTTAGAAGCCAGTGCTCAACTTGTGCCACATCAGGATTTACAACCTTGGAAACCCTACAGGATCATTTCTACTCTGTCCTTTAGGATTGCTATGAGTCAGAAACAACTCTGTAACAATGGGATGGATGTTTTGTTTCTCTTGGTTTTATACATACATATTGACTTCTTCCCATATTTTTGCTGTAGTTAAGTGCTGTCTTGTCAGTTTTGACTAACAGAGACCCCACGCAAAACAGAACAGAACAAAACGCTGCCCAATCCTGGGAGATCCTCAAAATTGTTGCTACAATACTTGCGCACTTTGTTACAGCCACTATGTCACTCCATCTTGGTGAAAGGCTCCCCCTTCCTTGCTGACCCTCCACTTTCCCAAGCATGGGTATTTTTCTCCAGGGACTGTCCCCCTTTTTAACAAGACCAAAATAGAAGAGATGAAGTCTTACCAGCCTCAAGTTTAAGGAGGATTTTGAGTATTTTCTCCAAGATAGATTGTTTGTTCTTCTGGTGGTCCATGGTATATTCAATATTCTTCACCAACACCATCATTCAAAGGCATTAATTCATCTGTCTTCCTTATTCACTGTCTAGCTTTCTCCTGCTTATGAGGCCACTGAAAATACTATTGCTTAGATCTAGCTCACATTAGCCTTCATAGTGACATCTTTGCTCTTTAACACTTTAGAGAGATCTTTTGCAGCCAATTTTCCCAGTGCAATACATTGTTTGATTTCTTGATCACTCCTTCCATGGGTGCTGATCGACATTGCTTAATGGACTAGTTGTATTGTTTTTGTTTA
>NW_006921812.1:3947544-3957513 GCF_000298275.1 Orycteropus afer afer | reverse complement strand
CCCCTCCTTGGGTTTCCAAGGCAGTATCTATACAGAATTATATTGCCCAATCTTCCTTCTGAGGAGTGGCTGGTGGGTTTGAACTGCTAGCCTTCTAGTTAGGATTTAAATGCCTCGGGCACTACACCACCAGAGCTCCCATATATATGTATGAAGTATAAGGTTATAGCTACAACATCCATTCATTCATTCATTTATTCAACAAAATTCTTGCCATAGGCAGTTGTACAAATATTCTGACATACTCTGAATATAAACATTTGGAACACACACACACAGTAGCTCCTCTCTCAACAGCTTATAACACACAAAAGGAGAAGAGACAAGTAAATAGATAAATTTAATGTACTTATAATAATAAATGCAATAGTTGAGCAAACTTTGACTCAAAATACAATCTTAACAACTCCCTCCCCACTAACTTCCATCTCTTTATAGCACCAACACAATCTAAATTTACTTAGTTTATGTATTTGTATTAAAATGAACCAATGACAGGCTTAGATAATTGTAATTACCATTTCAAAACTTGACTCTCTATAATGCTCATTTAATTTTTATATACACATCATTTTACTGTGTCCATATTCTTTTCTATTAACCAAGATTTGTGATTTTTAACATATTTGTTTATCAACATTCTCTTTCCTATGTATATCAAATTCAGAAATAATAAGATAATAAATTAGATATGTTAGAATAGTAAATGGGAACATTCAGGTGCAGTCCTCAGACCAGACCATGTCCAACACCTAAATACACACACACACATTCTTGTATGCAATATGCTTTAAAGCCTTACCTCTGAAGAAATAAAATACCTCACATAGATGGTGAAACTTGAACTAGTACTATTAAACATATTTTAGAGAAGAATAAATGAGTTAATATCCAATGAAAATAAAATATATGAAACTGAAGGTACAATGTGTTTGAGAGAGTGATTCTGAATATATTAAAGCATAATTTCTAGAATCAGTTAAAGTATGAAAGATTTAAAAGTCATGAATAACTCACTCAACTCACTGCTGTCAAGTCAATTCTACTCATAGCAAGCCCTCCTTGGGTTTCTGAAGCTGTATCTCTACGGAATTAGATTGCCCAATCTTCCTTCCGAAGAGTGGCTGGTGGTTGCACTGCCAGCCTTCTGGATAGAAGTCAAATGCCTTAAATACTACCATGTAAGTTCCCTGTATGATATAATCAAAACTGAACATTATGAAAGAGTAGGCTGGTAGCAATAAACAAGGTAGATTGGGAATAGAAACAAAATTAAAATTAAAAAATTGGCCTGAGACTTAAAATATTCTCAATGAAGGACCAAGAGTAACTCAAGGAGGGGCAGTGAGAACAGAGAAGAAGGAATGATATATGACAATTTATTTGATACATTGTTGATGTTATTATCAAACATTTGGCCAACAATTCAAGTCTGTGCACTGAAAAACTAAGAATTTCTATTGTCTATTTTGCCTTATTTTAGTACCTAATTTAAACCTATAAACCAGGGATGCTCAATTTGGTTACTATTGACATTTTGCTATAGATGTCAACAGCATGCTATGATAATCAAAAAATGTCTGTAGACATTGCCACATTTTCTACTGGGGGCAAAATCATTTGTGAATAATTGCTGCAAACTAACCTTTTTTTGTTTTTGTTTGTTAAATCAGATCTTTAATTGTAATACTGCTCTGGTTACCTAGTGCCACTCTGACAAGAATATATACCACAAATGTGGTGACCTTAACCAACAGGAATTTATTCTCTTATACTTTGGAGGCTGTAAGTCTGAGTTCAGTGTCAGGCTCTAGGGTCTGGAAAAAAAGCCCCTAAACCTTGGGTTTCAGCTCTGCTTCCTGCCCCCAGCCCATTGAACCTAGAGGTTTTTCTTCACTCAGACAGCTGCTGGCTGCTGAGGCTGACAAGCCCAAGCATGACAAGTAAAAAGGCACAGTTCTGATGTTACCAAACCACACAGTAGGCCATTCATTCAAGTCCATTGAAATTCCCAAGGTTGCAGAGCATGGCAGGCTGCTGAGCAATGACACGGCTACATGCAGGGTTCAAGCATGCCATTAAGTAAGAGACCATTCCCAAAACTGTTTCTTATAAATTGGAAGCAGACCACATACCCAAAGGCAGCTATTCAGCTGTTCACAGTAGATTCCACCATGGAGCTGATTACCATTCTCATCATAGGGAATACTATATCAAGCTGCCCAGCCACTCAACCAGGCCTAGCCAAGTTGATACACAAACTTAACCACCACAAATATTTAATCATTGTTGCTATGACGCTGGAAGCAATGACAACAATATTTCAATTACCAACGGGACAACCCTTCATAGACAGATTTCAGTGGAGCTTACAGATTAAGACAGACAGGGAAAAAGGAGGGAGTTCTCCACTTCTGGAAAAAAAAAAAAAAAAAAGGCCACTAAAAATCTTATGGGTAGCAGTGAAACACTGTTTGATACGTTACTGGAAAATTTTATGAACAGAGTGAAACATTATCTGATAGAGTGCCAAAAGACAAGCTCCTGAGGTTGGAAGGCACTCAAAATATGACTAGTGAAGAGCTGTTTCCGCAAAGTAGAGTCAAACTCAATGATGTAGATTATGTAAAACTTTCAGGGCCTTTATTTGCTGATGGAGCATGACTCAAAAGAAAAAAAAAAAACAGCTATAAATGTTAATTAATAATCAGAAGGTTAAAAGTCTGAAGAATGAATCTAAGAAAATTGAAAATTGTAAAAAATGAAACGAGAAAAATAAAGATCAATATCCTAGGTATTAGTGAACTGTAATGGACTGGTATTGGCCATTGTGAATCAGACAATCCTATACTCAACTATGCCTAGAAGACAAATTAAAGAGGAATGGCATTACATATTTTCAAAAAAAAAAAAACATTTCAAGATCTATCCTGAAGTATAATGTTGTCAGTAACAGGATACTATCCATATGCCTGCAAGGAAGACAAGTTAATACTACTAATATGTAATTTTTTGTATAAAAACTGAAACAAAAAATGAAGAAACTGAAGATTTTTACCAACTTTTGCAGTCTGAAATTGACAAAACATGCAGATGTAGTGATACTTATTGGTGACTGGAATGTAAAAATTGGAAACAAAGAAGCATCAGTAGTTGGAATATATGGTGTTGGTGATAGAAATGACCCCAGAGATCTCATGCTACAATTTTGCAAGACCAGTGATTTATTCATTGTAAATACTTTTTTCAACAGAATAACAAAACAAAACAAAAAATAATTGTTGTAATTAAAAAATGGTTGCAGCAGTATATTGACAGGGAATTTCCAGAAATACAAGCTGGCTCCAGAAAAAAGCATGGAACAAAAAATATCATTGCTGATGTCAGATGGGTCTATCCCAAAAGCAAAAAATAACAGAAAGATCTTTATCTGTGTTTTATTGACTATACAAAGACATTAAATTGTATGGATCATAACATATTATAGATAACATTGTGAAGAATGGGGATTCCTGAACACTTAATTTTGCTCATGAGGAACCTATACATAGACCAAGAGGCTGTTGTTGGAATAGAACAAGTTATAATTCATGGTATAAAATCAGGAAGGGTGCATATCAGGGTTGTATCCTTTCACCATACTTATTCAATGTGTATGCCGAGGGAATAACCTGAGAAGCTGGACTATATAAATAAAAACACAGAATCAAGATTGGAGGAAGATTCCTTAACAACATGCCATATGCAAATAACATAACCTTATGTTAGTTGCTGAAAGTGAAGATGACTTGAAACACTTATGGATGAAGATCAGACTACATTCTTCATTATGGATTGCACCTCAACATAAGGAAAACAAAAATTCTCACAATTCTACCAATAAGCAACATCATGATAAACAGGGAAAGACTGAAGTTGTAAGAGATTTCATTTTACTTGTACCCACAATAAACACCCATGAAAGCAGTGAACACGAAATCAGACATGGTATTGCACGGGAAAAATCTGCTGCAAGAGACCTCTGTAAAGTGTTAAGAAACAAAGCTATCTCTTTGAAGACTAAGGTGTACCTGACTCAAGCCATGATATTTTTAAGGCATTTGACTGCTAACTAGAAGACTGGCAGTTCAAAGCCACCAGTCATTCCTCAGAAGGAAGGTTGGGCAGTCTACTTCTGTAGAGATAGTGTCTTGAAAACCCAAGAAGAGGTCATTATGACTTGAAGTGACTCAATAGCAGTGATTTTTTTTTTTTTTTTTTTTTTTTGGTTTCATGCCTCTGAATGCCAGACAATGAATAAAGAATACAGAAGAATACTGAAAATACCATGGACTACGAGAAGAATTAACAAATATGTCCTGGAAGAAGTATAGCCGGAATGCTCCTTAGAAGTGAGAACAGCCACACTTTGTCTCACCTACTTCCTTTATGTTCTCAGAAGGGACCAGTCTGTGGAGAAGAATATCTTCCTTGATAAAGTAGGTCAGTAAAAAAGGGGAGGATCTCAACAAGATGGATTGACACAGTGGTTGGAATGATGAGCTCAAGAATAGCAAGTACTGTAAGGACGGTGCACAACCAGGCAAGGTTTCCTTCTGTTGTACATGGGGTCAATATGAGTTGGAGCTGACTCAGAAGCACTTAACAACAACAACAATAGCTAGAATGACTAGTTACTGTTCCCCAGAATTTAGCTTCGATACTTTATGTCTCTCCTTTTTCTCTTTTTTTTTTTTTAGTAATTGTGTAAAGGCTCAACTGTGTAGCAACCAAAAACAAGAGTTACAATGACACTACATTATGTTTAGAATGAGTAAAGATAGTATTCAGTTACAATGTCATTCTCCTTTGACAAGGAAATTCAATTTGAAAAATAGTCTAAAAAATTGTAGCAAAGACTTCTCATTTTGTTTTACTTCAGGAGAGAAGTCAAAAATATAACCAGCAAACCTGAGAGTAACTCAGCAGTTTGTAACTGAACATCTACTGACAACTGTAGGTATTTGGTCATATTCTTTCCATAGATTTATGTTCAGTGATGGAATTAATCCACAAACCTAGAATGACTAAGAACTTCATCTTTTGTTTTATATAAATAAAACTATCTATAGATATAATAGAATTATAAGTTTTGATATAGTTCCCAGTATTGAAAATATAAAAAGTTGAAAAATATTTTTAAAAATGTTAAATAGTATTTATAAAAGCTTTATATATTTATATTCCTTCTGAAAACAAAATTGGTTGTAGAAAAATTGGGACAATTCCTCAATAAAAAATATGAATATGAATAGACGAGAGAGAAGGGTTCTTTAAGAACACATCTGAATAGACGAGAACACTTATGAATAGATGAGACAGAGGAGTTCTTTAAGAATACATCTACTTCATTACTCACCACAATGAATAAGTCACAATGGATCATGATAATCACAATTAGTAAGTCACAATGGATCATGACTTACTAATATCCACATGGACTATTAGTAATAAGAACAAAACAAAGCAAACTGACATTTATTGAATCCTTACTATGTGCCAGACATTGAGTTGGTGTTATTTTTCTTCTATGACCTGCAGTCTTCCCACATCTCTAAGTTAAGTTTCATGATTTTTAATTGTGTGTTTAGTTTTATATAAGGAATTAGCCTAAAAAAAGTAAATTGGTTTATTTTTCACTCTAGTAAGAAATAACTGAAGCTGGCATCCAGGTTAATTTGCCTCTCTCTCTCCAAATCACATAACTATATCTCTTATACAATTATTTCTTGCTCCAAACAGTTATTTTTTTTATACTTGTAGTTGCTTCAATCCAACAATCACAATCTATACTTTCCTCAGAGACCATGTCTCCCTTATAATTCCCAATACACACTGAAGTCCTTTGCTCTGATTATTTTGACTTAAGCCCTTGAAAATACTCTTGAATCTATCTTCTTGCCTGGCTCCAAATCATTAAAACCACATCAACACCAAACAGAAGCATATTCCAGATTCACTCAGCAACTTTTCTATAAATTATAATAGGAACAACCTTTTACTGAAATAGAATTTGAGAATATTTGAACAACAACCAAAATGAAAACAAAACAAAAGTTATATAAAAAATTTATGGGATGTTGTAAACACAGCACTCAGAGTACTATATAGAGATTTAAAAGCTTATGTTAAAAGAAAAAGATAGGCTAAAAATAATTTAAATGAGCACCAACTTGAATAATTCAATAAAAATAACAAAAGAAAAATCACAAAGAGTGTAAAAGAGAGACAATGAAAATAAGAGTAAAAATTAAAAAATGAAATGGAAAATTAAAATGCAATAGAGATATTGAAAAAAAATAATCAAAATAAAATTATTTGAAAAGACTAACATAACAGACAAATGCATGATGAGTTTTACTCAGGAAAAAAAATTGCAAAGGCTCCAAGAAAGAAAAAGGGACCTAATGAGAAATAGGTAAAAAATTTTTAAAGATAAGATAATACAGCAATTAGTATTCACTGTTATTGAAAACTCACTATATATTAAAGTTGTCAAGGATTTCATTTTACTTAGATCCACAATCAACACCCAAGAAGCAACACTCAAGAAATCAGACAATGTATTTCCTTAGACCAATCTGCTGGAAAATAATTCTTAAAAGTGTTAAAAAGCAAAGAAGTCACTTTGAGTGCACCTAATCCAAGCCATGGTACTTTAAATTGCTTTATATGCATGTCAAAGAAGAACTGATGCCTTTAAATTATGATATTGGCAAAGAATATTGAATTTTGGATCAAATTATGATATTGGCAAAGAATATTGAATTATGGATTGCAGGAAGTATATATATATATAGAGAGAGAGAGAGAGAGAGAGAGAGAGAGAATGTAGTACAGCAAGAATGCTCCATTCATTCATTACAAGTTCAGTAAAAACCTTGAGAAAACTTTTTTAAAGACCTTGGAAAATTGCTTCTGAAATATATAGAGAAGAGTAAAGCTTAAGAATACCAAAAGCACTTCTGCAGAAGAAGAAGTTAAATATATATTTGAGAATGAAAGGGAGGCTGATATCAAGACTATATTATAGTGCTATAGAACTTAAAAAGTGTGGTTTTAGTGAAGAGATACATAAATTTATCCCTGAAATAAATAGAGAACTCATAAATGAATCCATACATATATAATAACTTCACATAGGACATAATTAACATCACAATTCACCTGGGAATAAGTGGACAATGCAATAAATGGAATTGTGACAATGTATTAATTATATGGATGTAATAGATTGTCCTGACTGTTATCTAGTCTACCTTATTGTACCACAGAGTCTAGAAAGCTAAACACTAAACTTTATAAACAGTTTACCAGCTAAGGTCTTAATATATTTCAAATGAGCTTACATATCATTTTACAAGACATATAAATCAAATTCAAGTGAACTGCAGAGAATATGGTTGCATTCGTGAGATCCAAAAGAATGCTATAGCTCTAGACAAAACAAAAGGAGCGACCATATTCTTGAACTGCAGTAAAGGTGATGATTATCTTGGAACCAAAGCTCACCCAGAAGTTTTCTGTTCTATCACTTCCTAACTGTTGTAGAATTGCCTTGGAAGTAGCAATTTCTTTGGTGAGCCAGTTATGCACTGTTTCTTTAAGAATCACTACCAGAGAGAGTTGGGCAAAAGAGAGGACTAGGCAGAAAGACTTCACAGACCCTCTTCAACCCCCTGAGCCTTGAAAGGAAGGATATGGAAGTGGACTAAACACTAACTAGCAGAAGAATTTGCATGAAATTACCAAAAAAAGGAGACAGATGGAGCTATGATCTGGAAGCAATCCTTAGTAATCCTGATGGCACAGACAGCTTGGAGATTCCCAAGTGGTGGTAGTACCTAAGAACTAACCTAAAAATCACCCTGCTAGCCAGGGACTGCATGGAGGACTGTGCATGGTGGCTGGGTAACAAACGGAGAAGGTGAAGAGAAAGGTGGGCTGAGCTGTGGACTTTTGCCGGTCTGGAGGATGCCACCATTTTGAAGGTTTAAAAAGTGGCTTGACTATTTTGGATATTTAAAGAGACAGCACTCTCGCAGATTCCTGGGGCTTAAGAACGTTTTCTGCTTTCCAACAACCCCAAGGACACTGGGGACTTGCAAGATTGAAAATTTTTTTGATGGATATTCAATTCTAATTTGTGTCTAACTGAGTGGGAGGCAACAACAGTCCCCATAAGCCACAACTACACCCACAGCTCCTGCAACTTCACTTACTGAGCAAGAGCCACTACCTCCTTCTCCACCAACAGGCCAATGATAAAAAACCAGCAAGAAGAGCCTGAATCACCCTTGGCTGCTCTTCACAAACAGTTAACAGAGATCTAAATACAACAATGTCACAATGCCTCAGAAACAACAGACCATCACAGTCCACACAAAGAAGCAAGATAAAATGGTAGAAACAAGGAAGCAGGATACAGACCCAGAACACATCCCTGAGGAAGAAGCATCATTGGAACTCACTGATAAGGAATTCAAAAGAATTATCTTTAGGTATGTTCAAAGGATTGAGAGATAGACCAAAGAAAACACAGAAAAAAACCTTAGAAGAATTGTGGAAGAAAATACAAGAACAAAATGACAAAATCAATGAAAAATTAGAAATGATTCTAAATCTGCAGATAGAAATCGAAAAGATTAATACTAAATTGTCAGAAATAGATAACACATTGGAAGGGCAAAGGAGAAGAATTGATGCGATGGAAGACAGAATTAATGAGACTGAAGACAAATACCTGAATACTTCTTTGGAAAGGGATCAATCAGAAAAGAAATCAAAACAAAATGAAGAAAGCCTAAGGTTCATGTGGGATACCATCAAAAGGAATAATTTACATGTCATTGGAATTCCAGAACAGGAAGGGAAAAACAAAACCACTGAGAAAATTGTCCAAGATTTGCTGGAGAAGAACTTCCCTGATATGACGAAAGATGAGATATATCCATTCAGGAAGTCCAACAAACTCCAAACATGATAGACTCCAAAAGAAAATCACTAAGACACATCATCATCAGACTCATCAAAACCAAAGACAAAGAAAGAATCCTGAAAGCAGCACAGGAAAAACAAAAAGTTACCTACAAAGGACAGCCAGTCAGAATAAGCTCTAATTTCTCAGCAGAAACCATGCAAGTGAGAAGGCAATGGGATGGTATATATAAAACCCTGAAAGAGAAAAATTTTCAACCAAGAATTATATATCTGGCAAAATTGTCCCTCAAATATGATAGTGAAATTAGGAGATTTCCAGATAAGCAGAAAGTAAGGGAATTTGTTAAAACCAGACCAACAGTACAAGAGATACTAAAGAGAGTCTTTGAACAGGAAACCAAAAATAGCAAATAACAACTGACCATTAATACACAAGATGACATGAACCAGATACCACAGCTATGAACATATCCAAAGTAAAATGATCTTACAAGATTGTAAACAGGGAACCAGAGACATCAACTGACAAGTGAGGACAATTACAAACAAAAAGAGGGAAAAGACTGTGTAGTAACAGAACTTCTAAATGGTGAGGAAGTTAAGAGAGCTGCAAGATACAATGGACTGTTCTAAATTTGGGCATAAAATTATAAATCACAGTGTAATTTCAAAGAAAAATGATAAACCTTCACATCACAATAAAAAAGAGGACAAGCACAAATATTCAGCATACACTAAAAGCAACAAAGGAAATGATAACACGATTCATAAACATAATGAGCTCAGCACAGAAGATAATATGGAACAAAGAAACAGGGGACACCATGAAAAAACACATAACAAAATGACAGAAACAAATTCAAACTTATCAATAATTACCCTGAAAGTTAATGGATTAAACACACCCCTCAAAAGAAGGAGAGTTAAAGATTGAATAAGAAAACATAACCCATCAATATGCTGCCTACAAGAGACACACCTTAGAGATAA
>NW_006921812.1:3943672-3944137 GCF_000298275.1 Orycteropus afer afer | reverse complement strand
ATGAACCCTTTTGTACATACAGTACTGTGTTGTCAATGAAGGCAAACATGAGTATATGGGTGGATTGATGGGTGGACAGGCTGAACTAGTACGTATGTCTATGAAATGGGGAGGGTATCCAAGAACATATATAAGGTTGGCAGACAATGGTCCTATAAGTTTATGTGAATGATCAGAATTCCCCGATGTATAGTAGAGCTGACAAGGGGCAAGGTTGTGGTCACTGCTTGATCACAGCCAGCTACCCAGAGGGACTGAGTAGTTGAACGTGTGGGCTTGGGACCACAGACACAGGGGACATCAAGCTCAATTGGCATAACATGCTATCCAAAACATTGTTCCACCTCCTACTTTGGTCAGTAGCGACTGGGATCTTAAAAACTGGCAAGCTGCCATCCAGATGCAACTATGGGTCTTTCCTCATCCAGAGCAAAGAAGAATGAAGAAAACCAAAATTCATGGAAA
>NW_006921812.1:3932562-3942979 GCF_000298275.1 Orycteropus afer afer | reverse complement strand
AAAAAAAAAAAAAAAAAATCACTCCCAGAGAAAATTATAAATCATAGGGTAACCTCAAAGAAAAATGATGAACATTCACATCTCAACAAAAAAATAGAACAAGCACAAATATTCAGCAAATACTAAAACAACAGCAACAAAGGAAATGACAACACGATTCATAAACATAATGAGCTCAACACAGAACATAATATGGAAAAAAGAAACCAGGGACACCATGAAAAAACACATAACAAAACGACAGCAACAATTCATACTTGTCAAGAATTCACTGAATGTTAATGGATTAAATGCACCACTTGAGAGATGGAGAGTTGCAGATTGGATAAGAGAACAAAGCACTTCAATATGCTGTCTACAAGAGATACACCTTAGAGGCAAAGACAAACAATGACTAAAAATAAAAGGTTATAAAAAGATATATCAAGCAAATGACAACTGTAAAAGGGCAGGAGTGGCAATATGAATTCTGATCAAATTGACTTTAAGACAAAAACTACCATATGAGACAAGGAAGGACATTATATAATGATTAAAGGATCAATTGAACATGAAGATATAACCACAGAAAATATCTATGGACTCAATGAAAGAGCCCCAAAACACAAAAATCAGACTTTAAAGAGTTGAAAAGTCAAATATATGACTTCAAAGTCATAGGGGGAGATTTTAATACCCCATTTTCAAAGAAATATAGAACAATGAGAAAGAAACTCAACAAAGATGTAGAAGAGCTTACAATACAATCCACCACCTTGACTTTATAGACATCTACAGAGCACTTTAAACAATAGCAACACAATATACATTCTTTTCCAGTATGCATGGAACATTTTCCACAATAGACCATATGTTAGGCCATAAGGCAAGCCTTAATAAATTTAAAAACACTGAAATACTGCAAAGCATCTTCTCAGACCATAATGCTATCAAGATACAAATGAACAATAGGAAGATCAAATGAAAAAGAGTAAACACATGGAAACTGAACAACACCCTCCTTAGGAAAGACTGGGAATGAGAAGAAATAAAAATTGAAATTCAAAAATTCCTTGAATCAAATGAGAATGAAAACACAACAAACCCAAATCTTTGGAACACAGCAAAAGCAGTGATCAGAGGCCAATTTATAGCAATAACTTCATATATCAAAAAAGAAGAAAGAGCCAAAATCAACACCTTAAACCAACATCTCCAACAAGTAGGAAAATAATAGTAAGAAAAGCCTACAGTCACCAGAAGAAAGGAATAAAGATTCGAGCAGAAATCAATGAGACAGAAAAAAAGAAGGACAATAGAAAAAACCAACAAGACCAGAAGTTGGTTCTTTTAAAAGATCAATAAAATTGAAAAACCCCTGGCAAATTTAACAAAGGCAAAGAGGGAGAAAATACAAACAACATGAATAAGAAACGAAATGGGTGACATCACAACAAATCCAACAGATAATAAAAATGATAATACCAGGATACTGTGAAGAACTGTACTTCAACAAATTTGAAAATCTGGAAGAAATGGACAAATTTCTAGAAACACAGCACTTACTTAAACTAATACAGACTGATGTGGAAAAGTTGAACAGATCCATAACAAAACAAGAAATTGAACAGATCATCAAAGAATTACCAACAAAAAAAAAGTCCTGGTCCAGACAGTTTCACCAGAGAATTCTCCCAAACATTCAGAGAAGAGCTGACACCAATCCTACTCAAACTATTCCAAATATAGAAAAGGATGGAATCCTCCATAACTCATTTTATGAGCATGCATGACCTTGATATCAAAATCAGGCAAAGATATCACTCAAAAGGAAAACTACAGACCATTACCCCTCATAAATGTAGATACAAAAATCTTCAACAAAATGCTAGCCAACAAACTCCAACATCATATCAAGAAAATTAATCTTTATGACCAAGTGGGGTTCATATCATGTATCCAAGGATGGTTCAACATTAGAAAAACAATCAACATTATCCACCACATAAATAAAACAAAGGAGAAGAACCACATGAACATATCCAGCAATGCAGAAAAAGGCATTTGATAAAATCCAGTACCCATTCCTGATAAAAACTTCAGCAAAATAGGAATATAAAGGACATTCCTCAACATAATAAAGGGCATCTATGCAAAACCAACAGCTAACATTATACTCAATGGGAGAGAGACTGAAACCATTCCTCTTGAGAACAGAAATCAGACAAGGATGCCTGCTATCACCACTTCTATTCAACATTGTACTGGAAGTCCTAGCCAGGGCCCTAAGGCAAAAAGGGAAATCAAAAGCATCCAAATTGGCAAGGAAGAAGTCAAAATATCCTATTTGCTGATGTTATAATCCTATACCTAGAAAACCCAAGAGACTCAGTCAAAAACCTACTGGAACTAAATGAGAGATTTAGCATGGTGGCAGGATACAAGATCAACATCCAAAAATCAGTTGGATTACTCTATACCAGCAACGAGATGGCTGAAAAAGAAATAAGGAAATCAATTCCATTTACGATAGCTACCAAAAAAATAAAATACTTGGGAATCAATCTTACCAGTGACACAAAAGACCTGTACAAAGAAAACTATTAAAAACTACTTCAAGAAACCACAAGAGATCTACATAAATGGAAGAACACCCCATGTTCGTGGATGGTAAGATTGAACATTGTGAAAATGTCATTTCTACTGATAACAATCTACACATTCAATGCAATCCCAATCCAAATGCCATCAACATTTTTTTAAGAATCTGGAAAAACCAATCACTAACTTTATGTGGAAAAGAAAGAGACTTCGGATAAACAAAGCACTATTGAAGAAGAACAAAGTAGGAAGTCTCACACTGTTGGATCTCAAAACCTACTAGACAGCCACAGTAGTCAAAACTCCCTGGTATTGGTACAATGACAGATACAAAGAACAATGGAATAGAATTGAGAACCCAGAAATAGATCCATCCACCTATGGTCCGCTGATCTTTGACAAAGGTTTGAAATCCATTAAATAGGGAAGAGATTTTTTGTTTAATAAATGGTGCTGGCAAAACTGGATATCCATTTGCAGAAAAAAAGAAACAAGATCTGTACCTCACACCATACACACAAACGAACTCCAAATGGATCAAAGACTTAAACATGAAACCTAAAATGATACAGTTCCTCAAGGAAAAACTAGGGGCAAATTTAAGGGCCCCAATATATGGCATAAATAGCCTATCAACCACAATGCACAATGAACATACAGTAGAAGAGAAACTAGATAAATGGGACCCTCTGAAAAAAAAATTTTTTTTTTTTTTCTGTGCTTCCAAAGACTTCTCCAAAAGATTTGAAAGAGAACCTACAGATTAGGAAAAAAATATTTGGCAATGACATATCTGACAAGGGACTTATCTCTAGAATTTATAGAAAACTCTGACACCTCAATAACAAAAAGACCAATAATCCAATTAAAACATGGGCAGAAGACATGAATAGACACATCAACTAGAAAGATATTCAGACAGCCAACAAACATATGAAGAAATGCTCACAATCATTAGCTATTAGAGAGATGCAAATCAAAACAACAATGAGATACCATCTTGCTCCAGCACTAGTTCCAAATTTCAATAAGATAGAAAATAACAAATGCTGGCCAGGATGTGGAGAGATTGGGACACTCATACATTGCTAGTGGTACAACTGTAAAATGGTACAACAACTGTTGAAAGCAGTATGGCGATTCCTTAAAAAAGTTGGAAGTAGAAATATCATTTGACCCAGCCATTCCATTACATGTATATATCCTAGAGAAGTGAGAGCATGACAAGAACAGACATATGTAAACCCATGTTCATCGCAACACTGTTTACAATAGCCAAAAGATGGAAACAACCTAGGTGTCCATTAACAGAGGAATGGATAACCAAACTATGGTACATACACAAAAGAGAGTACTATGCAACCCTAAAGAACAACCTGGAATCTGCAAAACACCACATAACTTGGATGAATTTGGAGGACATGATGCTGAGTGAAATAAGTCAATCACAGAAGGACAAATATTGTCTTATTCCATTATTGTAAAAGTCAAGGAAAGGTTTATCTATGGAAGTATATTTTCTTTGTTGGTTACCCGGGGTGGGAGCGGAGGGTAGGGAACACTGTTAGATAGGTAGAGATAAGTATTGATTTGGGTGAAGAGAAGGGAAATGTACCAAATGTGAGTGATCAGCATGGTGGCACTGAGGAAGAGGAAGACAGAGTGGTACATGAGAGGTACAGTCAACAGAAATAAACTCTTTTGCACATACAGTACTGCATTGCTGCATTGTCAGTGAAGGCAAACACGGGCATATGGGTGGATAGAAGGGTGGACAGGCTTAACTATTAGGTATGTCTATGAAGCAGGGAGGGTACCCTAGACCATGTATAGAGTGGGCAGACAATGGTTCTCTAAGTGTATTTGTATGATCTGAATTCCCAGGTGTACAGTAGAACGGACAAGGGACAAGGTTGTAGTCACTTCTTGGTCACAGCTTGCCCAGAGGGACCGAATAGTTGAACCTCTGGGCTTGAAATCACAGTCACAGGAGACACCAAGCTCAAATGGCATAATGTACTACACAAAACATTTTTCCACCTCCTACTTTGGTGAGTAGCGACTGGGATTTTAAAAGCTTGCAAGCAGCCATCTAGACGCAATGATGGGTCTCTCCTCATCCAGAGCAAAGAAGAATGAAGAAAACCAAAGACTCATAGAAACAGTTAGTCCTAGTGACTGGTAAACCATGCAATCTGCAGACTCTACAATAATGAGAAGAGAAGAACTAGATGGTGGTTGGCTACCATTGTCAACCACTTGGAGGGAGATCTATGTAGGAGATCCTGAACAGAGAGGGAGAACAAGGTAGAACAAATCTCAAAATCATTTGGGGAAAAAAAAAAAAAAAAAGAGGGACTAGGTTTGCTGGTCTGATGGAGCCTGGTGAAACCACTGAGACTATGGGCCCTAGCTGCCATTCAGGTCTGGAATTGAACCCACACCTGTGGCTTCCAGCCAAACAAAAACAGACATATGAATTGAACATTTACCTGAGGTAGATACACTCCTTGGAGAGAACAATCATGGGAGAAAAAGGGCTGTTTATGCAGGAAGACAGCTCAGGGGGCAGGTATGCACAGAAGGATGGACACAGGGAAGAGGTTAAGTATTGGGAGGAAGCAGCAGGGGAGCTGTTGGATTGTGGGAAATTGTAGTCAATGTCATGAGACAAAGTGTATGTGAACTGCTTTATGGAAAGTGAATTTGCTTCGTAAATTTTCACCCAAATCACAATAAAAAATAAATAAATAACTAGAAAGAAAGAAATTACTCCCAGAAGCCCAGTCTATGACCTTTTTTCTCCAAACATCTCGCAAGTTTTTGAATACACATAGGTAATTGTATTATATCTTTCTCTTCTTAATATAATGTTATAAAAAAAGCAAATCTGATGTGTACAAATTTTAAATGAGACTGTATGCAATTAAATTCCTACTTCATGATAGACTCAATAAATCCCATAGAAACTGAAAACAAGTGTGAAAAACAAAACTTTTATAAGCATTAGAAGAAAATACAGGTTAGAACTTTTATGTAATCAGGATTCAGAGTTTTGTTAAAAAAAAGATGAATATACTATGCGTAAGGAGAAAGACTGTTAAATTCAGCTACTCTAATAACTTCAGTTATTTAAAAAAATAAAAATACTAATGAGCAAAATTTGAGACAAAATTAGGAGAAAATGTGTGAATTATATATAAACACAAAGGAAAAGATATCTAGATAGCATAATTCAAAAACAAGCAAACAAAAAAAGAAAGAAAAAAAAAAAACCTTCCCTATTGAACTGTGAGTAAGAGGCATTTCACAGAGGGAAAACACTAATGGTCGATATACATATGAAAAGATGCTTATTTCATTCAGCAATTAATGAAATGCTAATTAAAATCTAAGAGAAACAACATTTTACATGAAGTACATTGTCTAAATCTATAAAATCTCATATCAGTAATTATGGGCAAGACTGTATAAAGCAAGGGAAAGACTTGGATACTATTATTGGTAATATAAAATATTTCTTGGAAGCAAAAGCTAGAAAGAGGAAATGAAGGAAGGAAAATGTATTAAGAACTACATTGTGAGACTTGAATGCATATGCAATGGGAGTTCTGAAAACTAATTGGTCAAAGAAGGCTTATTAACAAGGGAAAATTGCACTAATGGATGGCTTCCAAAATGTAGCACTTCAGTATGCCCTCAGGTATTGGATGAAAAATGAAACCAGTTGAATTATTTTTTAAATATAATTAGAATTCAGGAATTCAAGATGAGAAAATAAAAAGGAACATGAAGCTGGGCATAGATATTTTTATAAAGTAGCTTTCAGAAAATAGAAGAACCTGAAGCAGGAAAAAATAATACCTTGGAATCACATTGCCACCCCTACAGGGTTGGAGAAAGTTGACCTTTCACCAAAAGGAGTGGAAACATCAACATTAGGAAGTGTTTGATAAAGGATCATATTGGTGAAGAAGCTAGAGTTCAGACACAAGGTTTTTATCTATTTAAATATGATTGAAGGCGAGAGGTCAAGTATAGTAACATAGTTGCTTAAGGTATCTCTATATTCTTTGTTTTTGTTATGTGCCATTTAGTTGTCTCTAACTCATAGCAACATTGTGTACAACAGAACAAAACACTGCCAGGTCCTGCACTAACCTCACAATCACTACTATACATAAACACATTGTTGCAGCCACTGGGTCAATCCATCCCTTTCAGGCCCTTCGCCTCTCTCGTTGACCCTTCACTTTACAAAGTATGACATCCTTCTCCAGAGTACGGTCCCTTCTGACAACATGACCAAAGTAAGTGAGACAAATCTTCTATGCCCAAGTAATTCTTCATCTACAAAGTTAGTGGATTAGGGAAGAAATGGCTGGAGTACATTATAATGTTCATGCTTCAATTAATAGGTCAGATAAGAATTACAGAAACTTTTCAGTCCTTTCATACAGGAGCAAGGTAAAATAGCATTTTATGTAGTATTAAAAGTCACTACAGTATTTCACTGAAGTACATATGTGAACTCTGAGAAATCTTCTTTCAAAGTTTCACATTCAGCCTTTTGAAAATAAAACAACTTTTCCTCTGATTAATCGGAAAAAAAAAAAGGGGGGGGGCAATTGTAAATGTGGTTAAGCTCTGAGCACTTGACTCCCGGGAGATTTGACTGACTAGGAAAGAAAAGTAAAAGTCCTCATCTGCTCTATTTTTTTTTTTTTTTAAATTTGACACAGTAAAGACCATTAGTCTCGACACAATCTAATACCAGCAAGTAGATTTTGTTCTTTCCTTCTTTTTTCTCTCTCATTCTCTTTTGCCTTCCAATTAGTTCATTTTGCTTCATGAGCAATACTTTGAAAAGTCACACCTTGATTAATATTTGGTTTCTACATTGAGGATTCATCAACAATATCAAATCACAAAGAGAAAAAATAGTTTCTTTAGACCAGTAATTATTGATATCTTTCATGAATTATAATTCTGTTCCCATAGGCTATTCCTTAGAATAGTAAAAGTGACTTCCACTTCCCATTTTTTTTCATTGCCATTTATGCCCATTAAGACTAAAAGACAGAATAAGTAAATAAAGTTTATAGGAATGTTTTCTGTGAAGTGAAGGAAAGCACTCTCATTTTAAACTAAAACCACAGATTTCATATACACATCAACATAATTTGGGGTACGTGAAATAATTATTAGATTTTATATATAAAAATTTTAGTAGTCTGATTTTGGAAAACAAATGCTTTCTCGAGTTGAGTTTCCTAGAAGCAAAGCCTGGTGTGGGGATACGAGTATTCCTTAAAATAAACCTGAAAGCGATGGAAGGAGAACAGGAAAGAGGACAACAAGAAAGTCAAGCAATGTGGTATGTCAGATAAAATCTAATCTTGACTAGATCCTCTGGGCAAGGGAGGGGAGCTAGGAATATAAATCTTACCAAGAAACAGGAGAAAATAACACCAAGAGTGTGTCTGCCTTGAGGCAAGGAACCAATCTTTTATGCCTCTTGAATGAGTCATTTTCCTCCATCTAGGGATAACTTGCCAAGTGGTCTCCTCAAGGGTACTCTCATCAACAAACCTGCTCCCCTCAGCCAAAGACATGACTGCCTTCATGAACATGAAACTTCTGCATGGTGTACTGTAGACTCAGAAAAGCTCCATCTTTGGTTTGATGTTTTCTTGTCGCTGCCTTGATTTTTCATAATATTGTCTTTGAATTTGTAAATTCCCATGAGACATCAGGACATGTACGTGAATTAAATGTACTATGTGTGTCTTCAATGTCTTAATGCTCCAACTGCATACAACACTCACAATGTCCAATGAATACAGAATTCCAGTGGACTGATGACATGTAAGTTCAGCAAGACTCAAAGTGAGTACAAGGTAAGTATGTTATATGTATAACTAAGTGAAAGTGCAAATTGCCTTGAGAGGCTATGCTTTACATTTGATCCAGAATTTGCTTTAACTGAAGAAAGAAGGTACTTAGAACATGAGCGACCATGAAACTCTATCATGTCTTTCCTACTCCTGTTACTTCTTTTTTTTTTTTTAGCTTATTTTGTTCTTATTTGCTTCTATCTTTGCTCTGTCTTTTCTTTTCTTTTTTTTTTAATTTTGATTTGTGTGAAGATTTAGAGAACAAATTCACTTTCCATACAGCAGTTCACATATACCTTGTTGCACGTCATTGACCACAGTTTACCACAATGCAACAGCTCCCCTCCCACTTCCTCCCCATAATGACCTCTTCCCAGTGTCCATCCTTCCATACACTCCTGGCCCCTGAGCCGTCTCCCTGTGAATAAGCAGCCCTTCTTTCTCCCATGATTGTTCTCTCCAAGGAGTGTATCTACTTGAAGTAAATGTTCAATTCATATGCCTGTATTTTGTTTGCCTGGAAACCACAGGTGTGGGTTCAATTCCAGACCTGAAGGGAAGCTAGGGGTCATAGGCTCAGTGGTTCCACCAGGCTCTATTGGACCAGCAAACCTGGTCCCCACGTGTTTTTTTTTTTTCCACCAAATGATTTTGAGTTTTGTTCCACATTGTTCTCCCTCTCTATCAAGGATCTCCTACATAGGTCCCTTTCCAAGTGGATGACAGTGGTAGCTGGACACCATCTAGTTCTTCTGGTCTCATAGTTGTATAGGCTTCAGATCGGATGGTGTACCAGTCGCTAGGACTAATTGTTTCCATGAATTTTGATTTTCTTCATTCTTCCTTGCTCTGGATGAGGAGAGACCCATAGTTGCATCTAGATGGCAGCTTGCTAGCTTTTAAGATCCCAGTCGCTACTCACCAAAGTAGGAAGTGGAACAATGTTTTGGATAGTATGTTATGCCAATTGAGCCTGATGTCCCCTGCGACTGTGGTCCCAAGCCTTCAGGATCAACTACTTGGTGGCTCTGGGTAGCTGGCTGTGACCAAGCAGTGACCACAACCTTGCCACCTGTCAGCTCTACTATACACTTGGGAATTCTGATCATTCACATAAACTTATAGGACCATTGTCTGCTAACCCTATATATGTTCTTAGATACCCATTTCATAGACATATCTAATCATTTAGCCTGTCCCCCCATCTATCCACCCATACACTCATGTTTGCCTCCACTGACAATGCAGTACTGTATGTGCGAAAGTGTTCATATTTGTTGTCTGTACCTCCCATGTACCTCTCTCTGTCTTTTTCATCCTCAATGGTGTCATATTGTTCACTCACATTTGGTACATTGCCCTTCTCTTCACCCAAATCAATACTTATCTCTATCTATCTAACAGCCTTCCCTCCCCTCCCCTCCCATCCCTGGTCACCAACAAAGAAAATTTCCTTCTATAGATAAACATTTCCTTAAGTTTTACAATAATGGACTAATACAATATTTGTCCTTTTGTGATTGACTTATTCACTCAGCATAATGTAACAGTCCATTCTGTCTTGCAACTCTCTTAACTTCCTCACCTTTTAGTAGTTCTGAGACTACACAGTCTTTCCCTCTTTTGGTTTGTAGTTGTCCTCACTTGCCAATTGATGTCTCTGGTTCCCTGCTTACAATCTTGTAAGCTCATTTTACTTTGGATATGTCCATAGCTGTGGTATCTGGTTTATGTCATCTTGTGTATTAATGGTCAGTTATTATTTGCTATTTTTGGTTCTCTGATAAAAGGACATATCATGTCTTTAACGGTTGGTCGGGTTTTAACAAATTCCCTTAGTTTCTGCTTATCTGGAAATCTCCTAATTTCACCATCATATTTGAGGGACAATTTTGCCAGATATATAATTCTTGGTTGAAAATATTTTCTCTTTCAGGGTT
>NW_006921812.1:3925308-3928519 GCF_000298275.1 Orycteropus afer afer | reverse complement strand
AGTTTGGGTTTAGTCCACTTCTATATCCTTCCCTTCAAGGCTCAGGGGTCCAGGATTATCTTCTGTGTCTGTGTTAATTGGTTTCCCTCTTCTTTGTTGAAGAGGGTCTGTGTAGTCTTTCTGCCTAGTCCTCCATCTTGCCAGATCTCTCCTGTTACTTCTTATCTCAGACAACTACTTACACAGAAAATGATGAAAGGAAGAAAAAGAATAAAAGGCCACCAATAATTTATTTTCTTTTCATTTCCTCCTTCTTAGAGCAACATAATTGTTGATAGAATAAAATAAAAGTATTTGAATTATTTTTTTGTAGTATCTCTACTTTTCTGGTAAGGATGAAATAATGTTCATATAAGAGCTATGGAATATGAATTGTGCAATTTTAGTGATAAATATTAAATGCTCCAGTATTTAGCATTTTACTATAAAAATGAATGTTGAAGTTTATGCTGACAATTTAAAATTTTAATGTTTTTTTTTTTTCTTGGTAGGTGCTCTTGACTCAATATCAACTCATAATGACTGCATGTGACAGAGTAGAACTTCCCCATATATTTTTCTAGTATGTAATATGTATGTGAGCAGAATCGCCTGGTCTTTGTTCCTTGCAGTTGTGAGGTGGGTTCAACTACCAACATTTCAGTTAGCAATAGCATGCTTAACCATTATACCACTAGGGCATTTTTCTTAGAATGCCATTAAAAAGCAAAAATATCTAAAAGGAAACAACAACAATAACAAATACAAGTCAAGAGAAAAAAACAGAAACCCATTGCCTTTGAGTTGATTCTGACTGATAGTGATACTATAGGACAGAAGAGTGCTGCCCCATAGGGTTTTGATAGCTACACTCCTTAGAGAAACATTCTGCCACATCTATCTTCCACAGGGCGGCTGGTGGGATTGACCATAAAAAGAGAGAGAGAGAAAAAAAGAAAACTTTATACATTAGTGATTTTAGTAATTTTTTTTTTTAATGAAATAATAATGCATTTTTATTTATCACCAACCCTGCCCAGAGTGCAGCTGGCCTTGGCCAAGGACAATTTTCTGGAGAAGATTCTAGATACATGCCATTAACTCATTAACTGCAGTATATCCCAGCATTGAAAGCAGCTGGGGAAAAAGATACAACATTTGATAAACAAGAACAGCACCTATTGCAGTCCACTCCTTACCCCCACACAGATTCACTTACTTCTAAGTTCCCTATAAGAAGGCACAGAATCTCCAAGATAATATTGATCAAAATTTCTAGGAGAATTTGTAATAGGAGGAGGGGTGGGGTAAATTAGAACCCTGGTACTAACTATAGTTTATTTGGAAGCTCATGGAAACTATTATCTTTTATCATCCTCCTTCACCTCTCATTCTTGATTGTTCTCCCCTTTGAATTTGCACTTCTCCTTATCTGTGCGGCCTCCTTGGGTTGACCTAATACCTACTTTAGGCACCTGAACAAAAAATATAATTTTATATGCACACTTTCTGGAATGCAACAAAAGCAACACTTAGGGGAAACTGGAAAATGACTAAGGGGTGGAGCTATGAATTTGGTGGACTCTCTCTAAAACTGAATTGGGCCAGTCTCCATTTATTAGCTGATTCACATATACTCCTATGCTAAAAGACATGCCATGATGATGCTAAGTATCTGGCTCAGAGTCAATTAAACAGTCCTTGAAAGGTCTAGGTATTCCCTTTTCCACAGTGAATGCATACTTGGATAAATGGACCTAAGTCTCTTTGGGGAAAAAAAAAAAAAGAGAGAGAGAGAGAAAGAATCATTACTGTACATATTAGCCATGTTGTTCAGGATAACCACAATATCTCCTTAAGCTAATGAATTCTGAGTATGAAAACTAGCTTATATCTAGTACATGGGAAGGGCTCATGACCTTTCCATAGGGGGTAGCTAACCTCAGTCACTGTTCATCCATTCTTGAACATCTTTGATTACCCTTACAGTACACTTGTGGGCAAGCCATCTAGCCCCTAGGAGGATAAGGTTGCAATATTTAGCAAGCAAAAACACAGAAAACCAATAAACTTTGAATTTCAGTTAAATATTGACATTTTTAAAGTTTAAACAGGTCCCATGTGCTATGTGGGACATACTTATTTTTTTAAATATAAAAATATAAATTTATCTGGATGCTCCGTATTTTGTTTGGCAATGCTTTTCAAGGATAACCATAATTTCTTAGCCATTGTTAGAGATCCCTGCTGGTCACGTTCTCTGGCTGATATTCTGATTTTGTTGGCTGTTGGGCTGATTATGGCCATCTTGCTTCTGTTAAGCATAGCCACCTGGCCTTTCCTGTATTGAGAGTAGATTATCATTGTTATGGACAGAACCTCCTACCCTAAGTCCTAGCCCACAGAGACTCTTAGTGTCTTGGTGTCCCCTTGACTTGTGCATACTTTATTGCTTTGACAAATGAAGGATCCTCCTGAAAAACATAGTCAACTAATGGTCCTTCTTCTGGTCTTTTATAATCAATTGACTACTGTATCACATGCCTACTTTGTGACATGACTATTTCTTCTTCCACAAGGCAATTCTGGTATTTCTACTTCATGTAATGTCAGCTATCACTTTTTTCCAAGTCTCCATGAGCTTTTCCAGCAGTGTATTAGAACCAGACACCTATTGTCCTGGCCAGAGTATCAAATCCCATTGGACTGGAAAGTGTTCCCATATTTACAGACTTTGTTGTATGCAGCTTTATGTTTCACTGCCTTTGATCTAGCACTATCAGCATCCTTTCCCACCCGTACTGTCCCAGTTCTTGCCAATAAAACTTAAGTCAATTCTGCAGCTTCTTCAGTCTATAATCCCTCTTTCTTCTCTTCCTTTAAAAGTACCAATACCTCACCAGTGGGATCATGCTAAGACTTGCCCCTATTAATTTTTCTGGATGCTTGTGAAGGAAACAGGAACAGACTCTAAGTAACAAAGTTTTGTCCTTAAAGCTACCTCCAAGATTTGATGCCTTTGCCAGAATTACAAGCAAAGGAAATGGTAAGTGAGAGGAATTTACTTCTCTTTAACCATAAGATGTAGCCGAGGTCAACAAACCCAGAGGGTTAGGGAATTTGGATGCTCAATGCTTTCAAAAGTATATATCCAAGGAGGCAGGGCAAGATGGCGGACTAGGCAGAAGGATTGCACAGACCCTCTTCAACAAAGAAAAGGGAAACCAATTAA
>NW_006921812.1:3884714-3918409 GCF_000298275.1 Orycteropus afer afer | reverse complement strand
CTGTATGAAAAGTGAATTTACTCTGTAAATCTTCACCCAAATCCTAATAAAAAAAAGTAAAAAAAAAAAGTATATATCCAAATAACTCCATTCTTAAATTCAGAGTTCTACTCCAGGCATAGGAGATTTACTGGGGCTCAAAATGCAACATTTTCTTTTTAAGTTTTCCTGTTCCTTTGTGTGTATCCCAAACCTACTCTTCAGTTTGATCAGTCCTTCAGCAATAGAAGATGAAGATTCTTTTAAATGTTGCCATTGAAGATTCCTGGCTTTCATACTTTGTACTGAATTGGTGAATGACTGTCCTAAGTTTTCTCTCTTGAAAGTATCCTTGGTGCTTATCAGCAGACACCCCATTTCCTTTCCCTTATGTTAGTATTTTCCTTGCTCTTTTCAAATGCCAGAGATATTACATTGTGTGTGAAGCAGATTATCTCCTTATACTTTTATCTTTTGTCAGTTTACTAAAAATAGTCTTTATAATGAATTAATACAGAATGTCAAGGACCATTAATATTCTACCTACCTTCAGTGATGGAGTACTCATTGACAGCTAACCACCAGTTTCCAGAAGCAAATCCTTAGTATGCTTCCCAGACCAATTCTGGTACCAACTATCCTAGGTAAAGCTCTCCAGAATCAAAGCTAGAATTCAGGTGCATGAGATTAATTGAGGGCATTCTTTTCAGGATAAACTTGTGGAAAAGGGAAGCAGAAGAAGGAGAGGAAGGAGTCGAGTAAGAGTATGGACTCAGATGTAACCTAGTCTTGACCTGATCCATGAGCATGCTTCAGGGCATTAAATATACAGCAGAGTCTTCTTGAGGCAAGACAAATATTCCATAGTGCCCTTTTTTGAATATGTTACTGACTGCCCAGGGGAAGGATCAGAGGTGTAAGCTGGTAGCAGCAGACCCCCACAAGTGAGGATGAGGGCACCAACCAATTAAGCAAATATAGGCAGGTCACCAAGTAAACCTATGACAATTACCTTATGAAATAAATTATAATTGCATTCATAGTTTATATTTTGAAAAATTATCCTGATACTTTAAATTATGTTCACTATCCTACTTTCGCATAATGCTTTCTGTGTAAACCTTTATTTTTTAACCTAAGTAAAATTCCACTTATACATCCTCTCAATTACCCAAAATCTATTTTTATTTGCACCAACCAGCATTAGCAACTTAAGCCACCTAAGTTGCTTATCTTCCAGCTACTTACCTTGTTCAAGTGGACAGTCTTGTCCTAACCTTGGATACTATCTCTTCTAATTCTTGTCCTGTGGTCTATTTAAACTCTCCTTTTCTGTCTTATGCTTTGGGTCAATTGCTTATTCTTTTTTTTTTTTTTTTTTCCACTTTCATATTAGTGGCATTTTCCTATGGGCTACCATTCTGACACCTGCTCTCGATTCATAATCTATAGTTTCTTTTTATAGATAATCTATTTTCATTGCTTTCTCCAACTCTAAGGTAAATCATAAACACTATCTGCCAGCTCACTGTAACTAGAAGGCACACACAGGCAGTAGAATTACTTAAATAAACTTTCTTCATATCCTGTTGTTCATAAATTATTATTCCACTAGGAAATAGGCTACTCTGTGGCTAACCCATCTTCATTGCCAATGTGCATATATTGTGCCAGCCCACTCCAGATTTTCAGGAAGCAGACTAACTTCTAAGATTTACATATTAAATTTAAACTGAGAAGCAATCTCCATAAAATAAACTTCCTTTTAAATGACATATGATAATAATAATAGGTCAAGAGTCCGTAAGCTAATTGGTTTGCTTTCTGTTGGAGTTTAATTTTGGTTCACTTGTAGGGGAAAATATGTTTGTCAATATATTTCTTTGAATACACTTTATTAAAGCCACTTATAATCATACTTAAAAAAATGGCTATTATAAAAAAGGTGTTATTTAATGTTATTTACATTGGACAATTTCACATATTGTACTTAAATATTACAATTAAATTGTGTATTCATTAAATTGGGAGCTCTGGTAGCATAGTGCCTAAAGCACTTGACTGCTAACCAGAAGGCTGGTGGTCCAAACCCACCAACCACTCCTTGGAAGGAAGATGGGGCAATCTACTTCCGTAGTGATACTGCCTTGGAAACCCAAGGAGGGGTCGCTATGAGTCAGGTCTGACTCGACGGCACATAACAACAACAACAACAACAATTCATTAAATTATAAGTTCTAGAACACTTAATCATGCTCATGAAGAAACTACATTTACCAAGAGGCAATTGTTCGAACAGAACAAGGGGATACTGCATGGTTTAATATCAGGAAGATCGTAGTTCAGGGTTGTATCCTTTCAACATACTTTTTCAATCTGTGTGTTAAGCAATAATCCAAGAAGCTGAACTCTATGAAGAAGTACACAGATTCAGGTTTGGAGGGAGACTCATTAACAACTTGCCGTGCACAGATGACACAATCTTCCTTGGTGAAAGTGAAGAAGATATGAAGCATTTACTGATGAAAATCAATAGACGTTAGCATGGGTAACATCTCAACATAAAACAAAAATCATCACAATTGGACCAATAAACAAAATCATGATAAATGGACAAAAAAATGGATTTGCTAAGGATTTAATTTTATTTGGATACACAATCTATGCTTATGGAAGCAGTAGGAGTCTAGTAGTCAAACAACATATTGCATTGGGTAAATCCACTGCAAAAGACCACTTTAAAGTGTTTAAGAGAAAAAACATATCACTTTCATAACAAAGGTGCACCTTCTTCAAGCCATGGTCTTTTCAGTAGCATTATATGCATGTTAGAGGTAGACAATGAATAAGGAGAACAGCAGAAGTACTGATGTATTTGAATTGAGGAGTTGGTGAAGAATACTGAATTCTAGAAGAATGAACCTATCTGTGTTGGATGAAGTAAGCCAGACTCTTCCTTAGAAGCAAGAATGGCCAGACTTAGACTCTCATACTTTTGTCATGTTGTCAGAAAGAATCAATCCCTGGAAAAGGATATCATGTTTGGTAAAGCAGAGAGTCAGCAAAAAAGAGGAAGACCCTCAGCAAGATGGATTGACACAGTGGCTGAGATGATGGGCTTAAACATGGCAAAAATGTGAGGATGGTGCAGGACTGGGCAATGTTTCATTCTGTTTGACATAGGGTCACTATGAATCAGAGCTGACAGGATGATAACTAATAACAGCATTCATTGTGTATCCATTTTTAGTAAGTTGTTATTTTATGTTAGAAATATAAAGCAACTTGAAACATATTGATCACTTTATCTATTTTTTATTGTTGGTCTCTCTCTCTCTCTCTGCTTTTTATCTAATTTTGCATGTAACCCCATATCTGTGAAAATAGCCATTAAGACATTAAGAAGTAAACTGCATAGAATAAATATCTTTTGTGCCCCAAGCATCTGATTTTTTTTTTATGAGCAATTATCAAAATCATACCTGTATATATTGAAAGCCATGAAATCTCCCAATACTCTAAATATCTGTAAGAACATAAAAGAATGTATTGGCTCAAAAGAACAGGTAAAATGAAAAATAGATTATTTTCTCACTTTTTTTAAAACTACTAAGTTAAAAACTCTAAATTGAATAAAATAAGTCAAAATATGGAAGGAAGATGGGGAATCTACGTCTGTAGTGATACTGCCTCGGAAATCCAAGGAGGGGTCACTATGAGTTGGATCCAACTCGACAGCACACAACAACAACAATACAAGTCAAAATAAATTCTTCTTATTTCAAAATTGAATGAAGATATCTCCATACTACTGGGGCCTTTTAAAAAGAGGATAAAATCAGCTATGTGATTTGAATGATTCATATTTCTGAGGCAAGGAGGTAGGTATTTTTTCTAAGGAAAATATCCTGTGTTTCAATCATACTAGACAATGCCTTCCCAACATTTTGAAAAATCATAAAGATCTAGGTAATTAATACTGCAAATTTCCTATTAGACTACTAGATATGTTAACCATTACTTCATATGTGTGTGTATGTTGGAATCAGAGCCCAATGTTGGGAATACATACTGAGTATAAAAGAGTCCCTGGGTAGCACAAGCAGTTAAATGCTAGGTTACAAAATGAAAACTTGCTAGTTTGAACACCACCCCCATCCCCAACCAGAGGCAGTGCTATAGGTGAATTGTTGTTGTTGTTATGTGCCCTCAAGTCGGACATGATTCATAGCGACCCCTCCTTGGGTTTCCGAGGTGATATCACTATGGAAGTAGATTGCCCAACCTTCCTTTCCAGGAGTGCCTGGTGCGTTTGAGCAGCCAGCCTCTGGTTAGCAGTCAAGTGGCTTAGGCACTAGGCTACCACGGCTCCTGCTATAGATGATAGAACTAGTGAACTGCTTTCATAAAAACTATAGACAAGAAAACCCTGTGGAGTAGTTTTACTCTGTAACTCATGTGTCGCCTTGAGTCAAAATTGACTTGATGGTAATAGGTTTGGTTTTGGTTGTGGTATTCCTCACATGGATAACTGCACTTCCAACTGGGCAATCTACTTCTGTAGAGATACCGCCTCAGAAACCCAAGGAGGGGTCACTACAAGTCAAATCGACTCAATGGCAGTGAGTTTGGTTTGGTTTTTCAACTCTTTACATCTTTCTCTCTAATTCTCCCTCAGCTGCATTTTCCACACATCAGGCTGAATTATATTTGTAAGATGGAAAACTGTTGACACTTTTCCCCAAACCTAACATTGATCAATGGCTTACTATTTCTTTATGTGTAATTATAAACTCTTCAATATGGCCTTCAAGGTTCATATGCTAAAATCTCCAGTAGTATATTATATTTTTCTCACTTCTCCAAATCTTTATGTTCTCTTTTATTCTAAGCTTTTAACTTTCTTGAAACACATTTCATGAACTCTCTTGATTCATGCTTATTTCTATCTAATTCCAATTTGTAATACAATTTATACACCTAACAAAAAAAGAATACCTTTCCTGATCCTTGAAATCTTTTCCCAAATGCCCTGCAGAGCAAACTGTATTCTCATGACAAAAACACCTTTCATACTCTATTTTATTTGCCTATTTGATTGTACATATCTACTATTAGAATAATTAGAATATGGATAGGACTCCTATCTGTCTCATTCATCATTTCTTGGAACAGTTCTAGCAAATATAGCAGGTACTTAATAAGCATTTGTGGAACACAAATGGTATCTACAAGGGCAAATGTACTGTTTTTGTTGTTGTTACCTGCTGCCAAGTCTCTTGTGACTCATGGTGATTTCGTGTGTGCAGAGTAGAACTGCTCCATAGGACTTTCAAGATCGTGACCTTTTAGAAGCAGTTCATTAAGTATGTTTTATGAAGCACCTCTGAATGAGTTTGAACTGCCAACCTTTCAGCTAATGGCACTTAGCCATTTGAACCACCCAACGACTCCTAAGGACAAAGTAACCCATACACATTTTGTACAGTCAATTCTGACTCACAGAGATATTATCAGACAAAGTATAACTAACTCATATGGTTTCCAAACCTATAATATTTATAGAAGCAGTCTGCCACATCGTTCTTCTACGGAGCAACTAGTGGGATCAAACCACCAACCTTTCAGTTAGCAGACAAATGCTTAACCACTGCACTACTAGGGTAGCTCAAAGACAAAATAGTACTATCAAATTTCCAAGTCTTTAACAAAACAAAACCGACTCCAAAATAAAGTTGTGTTGTTGTTAGGTGCCGTCGAGTCGGCTCACACTCATACCGACCCCTCCTTGGGTTTCCGAGGTGGTATCTCTACAGAAGTAGATTGTCCAACCTTCCTTCCGAGGAGTGGCTGGTGGATTTGAACCGCCAGCCTTCTGGTTAACAGTCAAGTGCCTTAGGCGCTATGCTACCAGATATTATCACAGCAGACAGATGGGTTTTTTATTTAAACAGAAATTATCAATTACATGAATTACATGTGTTGTTATTGATATGTGCCATGGAGTTGGACCGACTCATAAGGACGCCTCCTTCAGTTTCTGAGGCTGTATAACTACGGAGGTAGATTGCCCCATCTTCCTTTAGAGCCAATGTAAATTTAGTATTGATGCAATCTACTTCCATAGTGATATCGCCTCGTCAACCCAAGGAGGGGTCGCTATGAGTTGGGGCTGACTCGACGGCACATAACAACAACAACAACAATGATCCTTTGAGATTTTATATAGGATAATGATATGAGCAAGGAAGGGCTGTTACCTACCTTATGTCATAATTCCATAGAAATGACCAAGGAAAAAGACAAAACAGAGGAAAATTTCCATGGATGCTGGAAATAAACTAAAAATATGCAGTACCTGTTTCAGTACATCACTACAGAAGGTGTTGTGATATTCACACTCTCATAACCTGGGAAAAATGAATATTAGTACAAATGTCAAGGCCATAAAAATGTTCACATTTTTTGGCAGATTCATTCTTAATCTAAGAAGATTTATTAAGAATATGATTTATATATAGTCTATCTTAAGTAAGGTCTCTTAAAGTCAATTCTAAATCTGAGAATTTTTCTGCAGTGATTTACTGAGAATGTGCTCCCGGGAGAGACCAGTAAGGAATGGATTCAAAGAACAGGAAAGGAGAAAATTTAAAATGATACTATGAGATTGCACTAGACAAGCATCCACAGTATAAATTAAGATTGTCGCAATTTGAGTCCAGGATGCTGGGTATATATACTCCAGCACTCCAGATTGTACTCAGGGCTAATTTTCTAGACCCATTCTCCTTTTTGCTTTCAGGCAAATGATTCTTGTAGCCCGGGGGTAGTCTTTAAAGTGGTTTTATAGCAGCAAAATAAATAAATCAGCCATCAGGAGCAAGGAAAAAAGAGTTTGGAATAGGGCAATGAGCCCACAAAAATGGTAAATGTTATCTGAGATAATCTAGGAGGTGCATGAACAGTGTTTGAACCTAAACATTGATTATAGGATTTTTTTATACCAAAATGTTTGAAGAAACTAAGTAAATAATAATAAATTAGTGGCTATGTAAATAATTCATTTGATAGAATTCTAGGTAGACTTTTAAAACTCTGGTTTCTGTTTTTAAGGTATTTAATGGTATAGAGTGTTTTGTTTTTTAATTTTATGAAAAGGGAAGATGAAAAATTTAAAAAGTTGCATAAGTATATTCTCCAAATTAAATATATATATATATATATATATATATATATATATGTATATATATATAAAGCCATGGTCTTTTCAATAGCCTCATATGCATGCCGAAGTATAACAATGGAAAAATAAGATAGAAAAATAATTGATTTGATTGAATTGTGAAGAATATTGAATTCCCGGGACAAACAAATCAGTGTCAGAAAAAATGAAACCATAATGCTCCTTAGAAGGAAGGATGGTGAAAATTTGTCTTCCTTACTTTGTACACATGAAGAAGTACCATCATCAGAAAAAGACATTGTGTCAGGTAAAGTAGAGGGTCATGGAAACATTATTGAAAGCATTAGTACAATAGCTACAACAATGGCTCAAACTTACCTTTTGAATGACAAAATTGAAAGGAATCCAATGGAAAATGTAACAATACAAGATAAATTACAATAAAGTAACATACAATATATCTAAATAAAGGTTTTGGTTGAACTAAGTAAAAATAATCAATGGAAGGTCAGATAGAAAACACTGAAATACAGAGGTTCTAGACACGAATTGTCTTGGTTCAAATATCAATTAGTCTATTATATAGCTAGATGCCCTGGGAAACTTACTTCACTTTTCTGAGCCTCCATTTCCTTATCCATAAAATAGGGGTAAACTTATTTCAAAACATTATTGTGAGAATTAAATGCGATTCACATGCAAGTCCCTTAGAATTATGTTTGGCACAGAGAAAGCTCTCAATAGATGCTAGTAATCATTATTAATATGTAAGTGGTAGCTAAGATTCATTGTATATTTGTTTCATAATAAATAAAAACAATGAACTGTATAAGTGTAAGTTGCTGAAATGGCATGTTTTGCTATATATATTTTTACTGCAATATAAATCAGTACATAAATGGGTGAATGATGAATTGACAGACAGATGGACAGATGAACAAATAAAGAAATAGATAAGCAACATTTCTTTCACAGTTCAGAAAGCAAAAAAGCAGATAAGGGAAATTTATAAAGTTGAAATATTTTAATATAATAGCTAGAAAAATATATAATCTTTTTCTCTTGTAAGTGGTAATATGGATATGCATCCCCTAAATTAGTAAGTTTTGTTGGGAGAAAGGTACTTACAAAAAAAAAAAAAAAATGTGCAAGAAGAACATTTGTGGAAGTGGGAAGTGTGATAGTTTATTGTTCTGTGGTAATACGTCAAGTGTTTGGCTGGAACAGCAGTGGTAAAAATCTATAGCTAAACAGGTGGAAATATAGAAAATGATTGCAGAGGAAACAGATAACCTCTTTGAAATTGTCTAATGAGAGATTATCACCCAAAGAAGAAAGATTTACCATTATGTAAAGTTGTTCAACAGGAAATTAAGGAATGATTCATTAATAGGAAAAAAAAAAATTTAATGTAAGTTTTTATATTTAAATATGCCCCCATGTTTTTTATTTGTTTTAATATTTTATTGTGATTAATGTAACAGTTTACACAGTAACCTAAGTTGCCATTTAATAATTTCTATGAAAAGTATTCAATGATATTGGCTGTATTTTTCACTTTTTGTCATTATCCTCCTTCATTCGATCTTGGCTTTACCATTTCCAGTACTCTCATTTCCCTATTCCCTTACCTTCTCATCTTTGCATTAGAGTAATTTTGCCATTTGGTCTGCTATAGATGATTTTTCTTAAAGAAGCTCATTATTCACCGGCGATGTTCTTTATTTCATAAACCAATCTGCTATTTAGCTAAAAAGTGATCTCATGTCATAATTTCAGTTTAAGGTTTAGAAAGTATATTATAGCAATATTTTCAGGGAGTACTCTTGTCTCAACTGATCCAGTAAGTCTGGCCTTTTTATGAATTTGAATTATGTTCCATATTTATATCCCATTCTGTGAAGATCCATCTATCAAAGCCCCGAACAGAATGGTTAGTATTGGTAGCTGGATATTTTCTAGTACTTCTGATCTCAGGCATGCTGTTTACAGTTAGATGCTCTGGGAATGGTAGATGATACTGAGGTTATTAATCCTGTAGACGACTTTCTTCTTCTCATAGTTTTTGGTTTCCTTCTTGCTCTTTTGTTCCTGATAAGTAGAGACCAGTAGTGACATCTTAGATGGCTGCTTGCAAGTTATTAAGACCCCAGACACTACTCATCACATTGGAATGTAGTACCTATAGTTTATGAACTTTATTATGCTAATTAATTGTGTTGTTCCATAAGACTATGGTCATAAATCTTCAAACTCAGAAAACCAATCTCACGAGGTGTTTGGTTATATATAAGAAGTATCTGTACCTGTATCCTTTAAGTGCTTTATTATATACATGGATATACATGCATGCATACACATATACCTGCACAGACATGTGTACTCACTTACTCACTTAATCATACTCATATACTATATGCCTAAAACTATTTGTGTAAACATAAATATATATATATATATATATATATATATATATAGGTTTTAGTTTTAGTGTTATTGCAAAATTGTATTTGTTATATCCTCTACAGAAGACATCTTTTCTGTTGTGCACTTCTTAGTGACATCATTTAACTTGGTCAAGCTGTGTGCACTTCACCCATATTCAATGCTACCTTTCACATGATAAAAATAACAAGCAACTACTATCTCAATATATCAAACAGTCTTTCACTGCTATTTGTTAGGTTTTCAGTGGGAAATTCTTCCAGATTTGGATGCCTGTTTTGGTTACCTAGTTCCACTCTGACAAGAATATACCACAAATGGGATGGCTTTGACAAACAGGAGTTATTCTTTTATAGTTGTGGAGGTGAGAAGTCTGTTCCAGGTGCCAGTCTCTAGGGGTTGGGTAAAAGCCCCTCAAACTTGGGTTTCAGCTCTGCTTGTGGTTCCCAACCCACGTAAGCTAGAGGCATCACTTCACTCAGGCAGTTGCTAGCTGCTGATGCTGACAAACCCAAGGTCAACAAGTGAAAAGGCACTGTCCTGATGTGACCAAACCAGAAAGCAGGCCAATAATTCATTAATCATTTAATTTCAATAAAATTCCCCGGATCGGCCAGGCAACATGCCAGGCTGCTGGACAATGACTTGGCTACATGCAGAGTTGAAGTGTGCCATCAACTGGAGACCTTCCTCGAAGTTGCTTCTTATATACTGGAAGCAGCCCACATGCCTAAAGCAGGTACTTAGCTACTCCAGTAGATTCCACCATGGAGTTAATTACCAGTCTCACCATGGGGAATAAGTACATTTAGCTGCCCAGCTACTCAACCAAGGCCAACCAAGTTTACATACAACCTTAACTACCACAATGCCTTTATTCTTTTTCTCAGTCTGTCTTAATCTGGAAGCTCCACTGGAAACTGTCCACCATAGGTAACCCTGCTTGTATTCTAAATATCAGGGGCACAGGATCCAGCCTCAGAGCAACATGCAAGCCACCATAGTAGGACAAACTGATAGATGACAACATCATACAAGAGGAAAACTGGAAGTAATTAGAAAAACAAGAAAGGAAGAAAATTTTTTTTTAAAAAAAAAAGATTGTTATAAGAGACTCTGAAACTTCTTCTTGAATGGAGAGTAGTAAAGCAAAAGGAAGAAATGCTGAAATAAAAGAGCTATACAGAATACTTCAAAGAATGCCTCAAGAAGACAAAGTAAAGTAATATAATGAAATGTGCAAAGACCTGAAATTAGGAAAGCAAAAGGGAAGAACAGAATCAGCATTTCTAAAGGTAAAATAACTGAAGAAAAAATCATACCTCAAATTGGGATATTTAAGGATTTTATGGGGAAAATATTGAACAATGAAGGAAGCATCAAAAGAAGATGAAGGGATACACAGAGTAACTGTACCAAAAATTATTGGTTGGCATTCAATCACTTCATGAGGTAACATATGATCAAGAACCAATGGTATTGAAGGAAGGAGTCCAAGCTGGGCTGAAGGAATTTACAAAAAAAAGAAGTCTCCAGGAATTGACAGAACATCCACTGAGATGTGTGAACATATGGATGAAGTTCTAGAGGAACTTACTTGTCTATACCAGGAAATTTGGAACACAGCAACTTGGCCAAACAAATGGAAGAGATTCGTATTAGTGTCCGTTCCAAAGAAAGGTGATCTAAAAGAATGTGGGAATTATGGAAAAATATCATCAATATCACACACAAGTAAAATTTTTTCTGACAATAATTCAAAAATGTTTGCAGCATTATATTGACAAGGAACTGCCAGAAATAAAAGCTGGATTCAGAATAGGATGTGAAATGAGGGATAGCATTTCTGAGGTCAGATGGATTTGGCTGAAATCAAAGAATACCAGAAAGATGTTTACCTGTGTTTTATCATCTATATGAAGGCATTCAACTGTGTGGATCACAACAAATTACAGATAACATTGAAATGAATGACAATTTGAGAACATTTTATTGTGCTCATGAAGATCCAGTACATAGACCAGGAGGTTGTCATTTGAACAGAACAAGGGAATACTGCATGGTTTAAAATCAGGAAGGATGTGTGTCAGGGTTGTACCACTTCACCACACTTAATCAAAATGTATGCTGAGCGTGATAGTTGGAGCTGTGTGTCAACTTGGCTGGACCACAATTCTGTGTGGTTTGAGCTGTCATGGTGTGGTTGTTCCCATGATGGGATCTGATGACTATGTTCTGCACTCAGAACTTCCTTGCCAATCTGTTGAAGGGGAGTTTCCCTAGGGGTGTGGCCTGCTTCCAGTGTATCCAAGGACATCCTGGGAAGAGAGACATTCTTCTGTGGATCGGGATTCTGTTGTGCTGCCTACAACTAGTCTGTGAGTGAACAGTCCACCATTCAGCCTGGAGATAATGGATTCATCAATCGTTGGAATCAACAGCCAGTGTACTGCCTGCTGGCCTTGAGCTTCTCAGCCCCTGTAGTTGCAAGATCCAGGAAAAGCCTCCAGTTTGATGTTTGATCCTGGAACTTTGGACTTGCCAGCTTCTATAAGTGTGTGAGCCATTTTCCTAAGATAAATTTCTCTATATATATACATATATATAAGTTTACTGGTTTTTGTTTCTCTGGAGAACCCAGTCTAACATATTTGGTACTGAGAGTGGTTCTAGAGAGACAAAATCATAAGGATGGACTTCCTAAATTGGTTTTCCAGTTTGATTAATCTTAAAGACACTAGTGACCCTCTCTGTTAGTAAAGAGAGTCCTGCTAATCCATGGCGTGAGGTGGCAACGTTAATACGCAAAATAACACTACCAATAGATCGGATATTTGGTACTTTTCTGCAGTTTTGTCAGAATGAGGAGTACAAGGAAGCTGGTTGGTTGGTCCTACTTACATTAGACAAAATGGTGAAAGATGAGCTCAGAGCTGCTGAGTCTCAGCTTAAGTTGTTGTTGTTATGTGCTGTCGAGTCGGACCGACTCATAGTGACCCCTCCTTGGGTTTCCGAGGCAGTATCACTAAGGAAGTAGATTGCCCCGTCTTCCTTCCGAGGAGTGGCTGGTGGGTTTGAACTGCCAGCCTTCTGGTTATCTGTCAAGTGTCTTAGCCACTATGCTACCAGAGCTCCTCAGCTTAAGTGCCACATAAAAGACCTCAGTGCTTCCAGTTGTGCTCTGAAAGAAAGCCTTTTGTCTTCTAGTAACAGAGCTGATATTGCTGAAAACCAAACCCAGAGTCTTATTGTAAGGGAGGCTGAATTACAACGTTAATTAAATTGCCAATCCAGACTGGTGTCTGACGTTAAAGTGAGGGCATTGATTGGAGAAAAATGGGATACTGAAACCTGGAATGGGAACATATAGACAGATAATCAGTAAGATCAGGATATGGAGCCTGTAAATTCTGTTGAATTCCTCCCATCTGAGTGGATTACTGTAAAACCATTATCCCCTCCCCCTCAGTTTGCTGGGACTAGCCAAACCCGTCCTGCTGGGTCATTGCCTGAGGCACAGGCCATGGAAGACATTTCTGAATGCTCTCAGGAACTGCCTCAACCACCCATTGTTACTGCTAGACCTGTAAAGAAAGTTAAGTCCAAGCAAGCCCCAAAAGGTGAAATAGAGTGTGACTGAGGAGGTGGTACCCAAGGAGGGGTCGCTATGAGTCGGGGTCGACTCAACGGCAAACAACAACAACAACAATGAGGAGGTGGTATGCTATACCCAAAAAGACCTACTTGGTTTTGCTAGCATGTACAGACAGAAACCTGGAGAATATGTATGGGAATGGCTACTGAGGGTGTGGGATAATGGTGCAAGGAATGTAACATTGGATCAGTCTGAGTTTATTGATTTAGGCCCACTAAGTATGGATTCTTCATTCAATGTCTCAGCTCAAGAAGTTAGGAAAGGATCTAATAGTTTATTTGGTTGGCTTACTGAGGCATGGATTATTCAGTGGCCTACCTTAAGTCAAGTTGAAGTACCAGACCTGCCTTGGTATAATGTGGAAAAAGGTATCCAGAGGCTTAGGGAAATTGGCCTCCTAGAATGGATTTATCAGATTAGACCCCTAGAGCCAGAAATGGAGAGTCCAGAAGACATGCCTTTCACCAGTACCATGAGGAATAAATTTGGGAAGGGAGCTCCAGCATCCTTGAAGACTGCTGTGATTGCTGTTTTATGTAAACCTAATTTGACAGTGGGAACTGCCCTAATTGAACTAAGACACTTAACTACAATGGGGCTGATTGGAACCCGTGGTAATAGGGGCCAAGTGGCAACAGTTAATCGACAAAGGCAAGGTGGGCATGATAACCATAATGGACAACAGAGTCAGAACAGTAATCACAATAGTCTGACACGTGTGGAATTATGGCATTGGCTACTTGCTTATGGTGTTCCTAGTAGTGAAATACATGGCAAGCCTACTAAATATTTACTTGACCTGTATAGACAGAAGAATTCTAGGTCACATGAACAGCAACCTAGATTGAATCAATCAATTCCCAGACTTGAGTCAGTTTACAGATCCACAACCCCTTGAATGAAGGGGAGGCCTGGTCCCTTTGAGGAAGAACCCCACTACATTGCAAAAAATCTATAGTCAGTCTTTCTCCTATCCTTCCCCAAAGAGACTTGAGGCCTTTTATGAGAGTGACTGTTCGTTGGGGAAAACGAAATAATCAGACTTTTCAGGGACTACTGGACACTGGTTCTGAATTGACACTAATTCTAGGAGACCAAAAGCATCATTGTGACCCACCAGTCAGAGTGAGGCATATGGAGGTCAAGTTATTATTGATGGAGTATTAGCTAAGGTGCATCTCACAGTGGATCCAATGGGTCCCCAAACACATCCTATAGTGATTTCCCCAGGGCCAGAATGCATAATTGGAATAGATACACTCAGAAATTGGCAGAATTCCCACATTGGCTCCCTGACACGTGGAGTAAGGGCTATTATGGTTGAAAAAGCCAAGTGGAAGCCTTTAGAACTTCCTCTACCTACAAAAATAGTAAACCAAAAGCAGTACCGCATTCCTGGAGGGGTTGCAGAGATTACTGCCACCATCAAGGACTTAAAGGATGCAGGGGTGGTGATTCCCACCACATCCCCATTTAATTCACCAGTGCAAAAAACAGATGGATCTTGGAGAATGACAGTAGATTGTCGTAAACTTAATCAGGTGGTGACTCCAATTGCAGCTACTGTTCCTGATGTGGTTTCATTGCTTGAGCAAATTAGTACATCTCCTGGTACTTGGTATGCAATTTATCTGGCCAATGCCTTTTTCTCAATACCAATTTCAAAAGGCCATCAGAAGAAGTTTGCCTTTAGCTGGCAAGGCCAACAGTATACTTTCACAGTCCTTCCTCAGAGGTATATCAACTCCCCGGCACTATGTCATAATTTAGTCCGTAGGGATCTTGATCGCCTTTCACTTCCACAAGACATCAAACTGGTCCATTATATTGATGGCATTATTCTGATTGGACCTAGTAAAGAAGAATTATCGATTACTCTAGACTTAATGATGAGACATATGCATACTAGAGGTTGGAAAATTAACCCAACAAAAATTCAGGCACCTTCCACCTTAGTGAAATTTCTTAGGGTCCAATGGTGTGGGTCATGTAGAGATATTCCTACTAAAGTGAAGGATAAGTTATTGTATTTGGCTTCCCTCACAACTAAAAAAGAGGCACAACGTCTGGTGGGCCTCTTTGGATTTCCCCTCATTTAGGTGTGTTGCTGCAGCCTATTTATCAAATGACTCGGAAAGCTGCTAGTTTTGAGTGGGGCCCAGAACAACAGAAGGCTCTGCACCAGGTTCAGGCTGCCATGCAGGCTGCTTTACCACTTGGGTCACATGATCTGGCTGATCCAATGGTGCTTAAAGTGTCTGTAGTAGGTAGAGATGCTAGTTGGAGTCTGGTAGGTCCCTATTGGTGAATTGCAACACAGACCCTTGGGGTTTTGGAGCAAAGCCCTGCCATCCTCTGCAGATAATTACTCTTCTTTTGAGAAAGAGTTTTTGTCTTGTTACTGGGCTTTAGTAGAGACTGAATGCTAACCATGGGCCACCAAGTCACCAAGAGGCCTGAGCTGCCCATCATGTACTGGGTGTTGTCTGACACACAGAGTCATAAAGTTGGACGTGCACAGAAGCAAGCACTCCATCATTAAATGGAAGTGGTATATCAGGGATCAGGCTCAAGCAGGACCTGAAGGCACAAGTAAGTTGCATGAGAAAGTGGCCCAAATGCCTATGGTCTCCACTCCAGTCACATTACCTTCCCTCTCCCAGTCTGCACCAATGGCCTCATGGGGAGTTCCTTATGATCAGTTGACTGAGGAAGAGAAAACTCGTGCCTGGTTTACAGATGGTTCTGTGCAATATTCAGGCACCACTCGAAAGTGAACAGCAATGGCACTGCAGCCCCTTTCTGGGCCTTCCTTAAAGGACAGTGGTGAGGGGAAATCCTCCCAATGGGTAGAACTTCGAGCTGTGCATATGGTTGTTCACTTTGCATGGAATAAGAAATGGACAGATGTGCGATTATATATGGATTCATGAGCTGTAGCTAATGGCTTAGCTGATTGTTCTGGGACTTGGAAGGAACATGATTGGAAGACTGGTGATAAGGATGTATGGAGAAGTGGTATGTGGATAGATCTCTCTGAATGGGCCAAAGGAGTAAAGGTATTTGTGTCTCATGTGAATGCTCACCAGAGCAGAGCAGAGGAGGACTTTAACGATCAGGTGGATAGGATGACACGTTCAGTGGAAACTAGCTGTTCTTTTTCCCCAACTACTCCTGTCATTCATTGCTCAATGGGCTCATGAACAAAGTGGCTATGGTGGTAGGGATGGAAGTTATGCATGGGCTCATCAACATGGACTTCCGCTTACCAAGGTTGATTTGGCTACCGCCATTACTGAGTGCCCAATCTGTCAACAGCAGAGATCCACACTGAGTCTGCAATATGGAACCATTTCTCGGGGTGATCAGCCAGAAACCTGATGGCAGGTTGATTACATTGAAACACGTCCATCATGGAAAGGACAGCATTTTGTTCTTACTGAAATAGAAACTTATTTTGGATATGGATTAGCCTTCCCTGCACACAATGCTTCTGCTACAACTACCATCCGTGGACTTACAGAATGCCTTATCCACCGTCATGGCATCCTACACAGCATTGCTGTGGATCGAGGGACTTGTTTCACAGCAAATGAAGTACGGCAATGGGCTTATGCTCATGTAATTCACTGGTCTTACCATGTTCCCCATCATACTGAAGCAGCTGGCTTGATAGAAGGATGGAATGGCCTCTTAAAAGCACAAATATGGTGCCAGCTAGGTGGCAATACCTTGAAGGGTTGGGACAATGTTCTCCAGGAGGCTGTATATGCTCTAAACCAGCATCCAAGATATGGTTCTGTTTCTCCAATAGCCAGGATTCGTGGGTCCAGGAACCAAGGGGTGGAAACAGCAGTGGTACCACTCACTATTACCCCTAGTGACCCACTCAAAAAATTTTTGCTTCCTGTCCCTGCTACCTTATGGTCTGTGGGTCTGGAGATCTTACTCCCAAAGGAAGGAGCACTCCCACCTGGAGACACAATACTAATTACGTTGAACTGGACATTAAGAATGCCACCCAGCCATTTTGGCTTCCTCATGCCTCTGGATCAACAGACAAAGAAGGGCATTACTATAATATGTAGTGTCATAGATCCTGATTACCAAGGGGAAATTGGATTGACTTTACATAATGGAGGTAAAGGAGAATATGTCTGGAATACAGGAGAATCTTTAGGACATCTTTTAGTACTACCATGCCTTGTGATTAAAGTCAATGGAAAATTACAGCAACCCAATTGTGATATGACTGCTAATGGCCCAGACCCTTCAGGAATGAAGGTTTAGGTCACTCCATGAGGCAAAGAACCATGACCAGCTGAGGTGCTTGCTGAGGGCAAGGGAAATACAGAATGGGTGGTGGAAGAAGGTAGATCTGAATATCAGCTATGACCATGTGACCAGCTTCAGAAATGAGTACTGTGATTGTTACTATTCTTTATTATATATGTGCATCAAATAGTTTTGTTTCCTTCTGTTATGAGCTGTGAAATGTAAATAAGGTTAATGCATTTTGGTTGTATGTGTGATAGCACATCCTGTTAGGTACAAATATGACTTTATAATTGCCCTTATTTAGCGATTGTATATAGTTAAGAAGATGTGCACAACTGCCAAGTTGACAAGGGGTGGGCTGTAGTAATTGGAGCTGTGTGTCAACTTGGCTGGACCACAATTCTGTGTGGTTTGAGCTTTTGTGATGTGGTTGTTCCCATGATGGGATCAGATGACTATGTTCTGAGTGACCAATCTGTTGAAGGGGAGTTTCCCTAGGGGTGTGGTCTGCTTCCAGTATATCCAAGGACATCCTGGGAAGAGAGCCATTTTCCTGTGGATCGGGATTCTGTTGTGCTACCTATGACTGTCTGAGTGAACAGTCCACCATTTGACCTGGAGATCTTGGATTCATCATTTGTTGGAGTCAACAGCCTGTGTACTGCCTGCCAGTCTTGAGCTCCTCAGCCCCTGCAGTTGCAAGATCCAGGAAAAGCCTCCAGTTTGATGTTTGATCCAGGAACTTTGAACTTGCCAGCTTCTATAAGTGTGTGAGCCATTTTCCTAAGATAAATTTCTATATATATGTACATATATGTAAGCTTTACTGGTTTTTGTTTCTCTAGAGAACCCAGTCTAACAACTGAGCAAATAATCTGAGAAGTTGGACTACACGAAGAGGAACACAGCATCAAGATTGGAAGAAGATTCATTAACAATTCACCATATGCAGATGACACAACCTTGCTTGCTGAAAGTGACAAGGACTTGAAGCACTTACTGATGAAGATTAGAGGCTACAGTATTCACTATGGATTACAAATCAAAATAAAGAAAACAAAAATCTTCACAACTCGACCAATAAGCAACATCACATTAAATGGAGAAAAGATTGAAATTGTCAAAGATTTCATTTCACTTCATGCCACAATCCACACTCATGGAAGTAGCAGTCAAGAAATCAAACACCATATTGTGCTGAGAAAATATGCTGCAAAAGACCTCATTAAACTGTTGAAGAGCAAAGTTGTCACTTTGAAGACTAAAGTGCACCAAACCCAAGCCAATAACTGGAGGAGATCAATATCAGTGCACATTCCAAAGAAAGGTGATCCAACAGAATGTGGAAACTATTGAACAATATCATTAATATCAGGAGCTTCCGGTAGAATAGTGCCTAAGTCACTTGACTGCTAACCAGAAGGCTGGTGGTTCAAACCCACCAGCCACTCCTCGGAAGGAGGTTGGGCAATCCTCAGAAACCCAAGGAGGTGTTGCTATGAGTCGGAGCTGACTCAATGGCACATTAACAACAACAACAATCATTAATATCACACACAAGTAAAATTTTGCTGAGATTAATTCAGAAGTGATTGCAGCAGTATGTTTACAGAGAAGTTCCAGAAATTTAAGCTGGATTCAGAAAAAAGACATGTGATAAGGGATATCATTGCTGATGTGAGGTGATCTTAGCTGAAAGGAAAGAAAGCAGAAAGCTGTCTATCTGTGTTTTATTGAGTATGCAAAGGATTTTTAACTGTGTGGATGGTAACAAATTTTGTATAACATTGCAAAGAATGGGAATTACAGAACTTCCTCTGTCTTGCCCTGTTTCTTTGTTTGAACTTGTCTCTGAGACATTTTAAATTTGTTTTCCTTATATGTTGATTATGCGTTTGTTGTTGCACCTTTATTTTTATTATTATTTTATTTATTTGTTTGTTTGTTTGTTTATTTGTTTGACTCTATCCAGATGTGGGGCAGATGTGGGACCAAAGATGTGTTTCTTTGGTTGTTATTTTGTCAGCACTGGGGCACCCCCAGGTGTCTTCAGGTTTGTGCAGTAACTGGTGGGAATAAAGGTACAGGTCCAGTTTTTCCTGGAAAGGAGTTGCAGTTGGGATGAGCTGGTATTGTCCACCATCTGTCATTGATCCAGTGGTTTGGGGCTATGGTCCTCATCCACTAGGTGAAGTCTGTAGTGCAGTAGATATGGCTGACTATAGTGAAATTAATCTCCTCTTCCTGTTAGATGAGGCAGGAAAGAAAAAAGGAGAAGAAGAGGCAAAAAGGGAAAAAAAGAATAAAAATAGAAGATAAAGAATATAGAAAAAGACAAAGTGGGTGGACCTAGTGAAAGACTGTTAAAAATGTAAGAAGACAAAGCGGAAGAGGGAGAAATAAATAGGTATAAAGAAGAAAACTTGGAAGAAAATGAAAGGAGAAAAATAAGGGAAAAGTAGTAAAACTGAAGAGGAAAGACTTTTGTAGTTATTGTCAGCTAGCAAGCCTGGGAGCAGGCTGTTTTGGCGGAAATTAATACATCGGGATGTGTGCCTTCAGAAGTGAAAGGATCCTGGAGGTAGTAGGCACCTGCAATAGGGAAGGTTGCAGGTGTGTGCCTCTTGTGATCAGTGTGAGAAACTTCACCCAGTGTTGTAAGCACAGGAAGGAAGAGCCACACTCTCTCTGTTTAGATTGGGTTGCTTCATGTGGCTAGACTAGAAGAGGTGGTTGTGGGAATCATATGGGACTTCCTTGGCCTCTGGCTTGGTGGCAGCAGGGAGAAGTTTTGCCCCTATTCTCAGGGAAGCTGTATTTTTTGGAGTGGAGAGTGTGCCCCACCAGTTCTGATTTGCTGATGTGGATCTGGCAGCCCTCTGAGCACACACAGCCATATAGCCAGCTCCTTCCCGGATTCTAGTGAAAGACGACGCTGAGATTATCTTCTCCAACTACCCCAACAGAGACCTTTCCATTCACAGAGGTGGGAGATGCCTGGTGTGAGTGAGACCCCCTGAGATCGGAGGCTGCAAATGTGTGCCTCTTATGTTCAGTGTGAAAAAAAGGTCTCTCAGTGCCTCAGGCTCCAGGCAAATGAGCTTCAGCCCCTGACTTAGTCTGCTAGAGATGCAGGTATCTAGAGATTGGTGTGGGTTAGGGCAGGGCTTTTTCATTCACTGGGTTTGTTGCAGCAGAAAGAGCATTCCTCCTGATTTGTCTGCATTGTGTCTTTATTGCCATGTGGATTCCATGAAAGTTTTTGGTTTTTGTTTTTTAAACTACTTGCCTGTGTCTGATGTTTCTGTATTTGAAATGGCAGACTTTAGCTGGTCCTGGTCTTTTCTTTCTCCACAGTCACTGACCTCACTCCATCTTCCTTTCCAATCAGCACTCAGACAAATTCTTTATCTTACCATTTGATGCTCAAAATTCTAGGATCATTATTTATATTCTGTTTCACTTGGGTTAAACAGAAGTTTCTGGGTCTTTGTTATAGAAAATTGGGCAGAGTGTGTTAGTAGGATGCCATCATTTCTCCACACATCTTTGCATATATCTTTAACATTTTATATTTAAAAAGCTAATATGATAATGGAGCTCTGGTAGCATAGTGGCTAAAGCACTTGACTGCTAACCAGAAGGCTGGCGTTCAAACCCACCAGCCACTCCTCGGAAGGAAGGTTGGGCAATCCTACTTCCGTAGTGATACTGCCTCGGAAACCCAAGGAGGGGTCGCTGTGAGTCGGGGTCTACTCGACGGCACATAACAACATAACAACAATATGATAATATTCCTTAGGGAATTTTAAAAGAACAATGATTTTCACATACAACCAGCTTGATCCATATGGTGAAACAGATATTAGTAAGATTGATAAACAGTAAGTGGAATAAATTACTATGTTTTAGTGCAAAAAACTGTGGACTGGGATTGAGGGAAATTGATAATATTGAATTTGCAATTAACATAATTTGCATATTCAACAACGCCTCATAGACTCATAGAATTTCAATAGAGTGAGAATATTGATCAAAATAATCACAAGATTCCTTTCAATTTTCTATTTTATAACTTTAATCTAAATCATACCTTTATTATTTATATATGTAGTTTTGTCACAAAACTATAAGTTAAATGTTGCCGAGGACTATATTGCATTCATTGGAATACCATAAACACATTAAATCTCATACATATTTGTTTATTAAGTTAAATATGCAAAAGTAAATTCTGGTGAGCCTAGAAAAAGTTTACTGGAGCCCTAGTGATGTAATGCCTAAAGCATTTGACTGCTAACCAGAAGCCTGGCAGTTCAAACCCACCAGCCACTCCTCAGAAGGAAGGTTGAGCAATCTACTTCCATAGTGATACCACCTCAGAAACCCAAGGAGAGGTCACTATTAGTGGGACCTGACTCGATGGCAGTGAAATTGCTTTTTTGTTTTTTAATGGTCTGATAGAGATTGGTAAAGCCCCTGAGAATATGGTCCACAGTCACCCTTCAGGCTTAGAATTGAACTCACTCCCATGGCTTAACCTTCACCTGAAATATAGACAAGTTATGAGGTGAACAATTACACCAGGAAAGTACAATCCTTAAAACAATCAACCATGGGAGATTAGAAGGGCAGCATTTTGCAGGGTGAAAGCTTAGGAGGCAAGAATGCATAGTAAAGAATAACAAAAGGAAAAGTACCAACAGGGAGGAATTGGGAAGACAGCTGTTATATTTTGGGGACTGCAATCAATGTTATGCAAGGATTGTAAGTCTGGCACAGGACTGGGCAGTGTTTTGTTCTGTTGTCATTATGAGTCAGAGTCAACTCAATAGCACCTACCAAAAACAACAAGCTCATGAAACAAAATATGTATAAACTGTTGAATGCAAGAAAAAATAAGTTTGCTCTGTAAACCTTCACGCAAATCAAAATAAAAAATAAAAGAAATATATTCCAACTGAAAATTACCCAAAATGCTGAAAATTAAATGAACCCATCTTCTTGAAATAACTAAAGATTTTAAAGAAATATTAGCCCAAACTCTGAATGAAGTCTGTACTTCAGAAATGTAAATTACATATTGAAGATACCTTTGCCCAAAAGGTATTTGTCAAACCTGGAAAACATGGGAAAAAAGACAGTGAGGTTTGTCCAAGTTGTGAGGTATATTACCAAATCTTCCTCTGATAAAAGTCAGATCCCAATTTCTATAACCTCACCGTTATTGTGAATCAGAAGAAAACATACCCCAGCCAACACATGGAGAAACAGAAGAAAATTTGCTTTAACACTGAACATGAAATAGGGCTAAATTTTATAGGAGTTGCATAACTTTATATAAATAAAGTGACATTTTTTCTCAGATATGCAACAAAAATTATTGTTGTTGTTGTTAGGTGCCGTCAAGGCATTTCCGGCTCATAGCAACCCCATGCACAGCAGAACGAAACACTGCCTGATCCTGCGCCAGCTCCATGATCTTTGCTACACTTGAGCCCATTGACACAGCCACTGTGTCAATCCATCTCCTCGAAGGCTTTCTCCTCCTTCGTCGACCCTCCACCTTACCAAGCATGACATCCTTCTCCAGGGAATGGTCCCCTCTGACAACATGACCAAAGTAGGTGAGACGAAGTCTGGTCATCCTCGCTTCCAAGGAATATCTCAGCTGCACTTCCTCCAGGACAGATCTGTTAGTTCTTTTGACAGTCCATGGTACCTTCAGCATTCTCCGCCAGCACCACAACTCAAAAGCATCAACTCTTCTTCGGTCTTCCTTATTCGTTGTCCAGTTCTCACATGCATACTAGGCGATTGGAAATATTATGCCTGTGTCAGGCGCACCTTAGTCCTCAAGGAGACATCTTTGTTCCTCAGCACTTAAAAGAGTTCCTTCACTGCCGACCTGCCCAGTGTACACGTCGTCTAATCTCCTGACTGCTGCTTCCATTAGCCTCGATTATAGAACCAAGCAACGTGAATTCTTTGACAACCTCAATCTTTTCTCCATTTATCGTGATGCTGCTTATTGGTCCAGTTGTGAGGATTTTTGTCTTCTTTATATTGAGATGTAATCCATACTGCAGACTGAGTTCCTCAATCTTCATCGGTAAGTGCCTCAAATCATCCTCATTTTCAGCAAGCAAAGCTGTATCCTCAGCGTATCGCAGGTTGTTAATGATTCTTCTTCCAATCCTGATGCCATGTTTTCTTCATATAGTCCAGCTTCTTGGATTAAAATAATAAAAATTATTAGCATGGTGAAAACAACAGCACATTTCAAACCATGAATTTAATTTAAAATTATTCTTGTTTAGCATTGCCACAAAGTGGGTAACAGAAGCAAGCACAAGTACATTCATTCTGGAATTTAAAATTTCCCAAGGAAAATGATCAAATCCTATTTAAAAGCAAGTAATCAAACATGAACTCAGAAGAATCAAAAGAAAGTACATAAAGTGGAACTTGCAAAAAATTCAGTATTAGAATTGGCAGAAGAGATTATGAATAAGTTTGCTTACTATGATTCAATAACTAAAACATTTTAAAAATATTTAAAACAATTCCTAAATCAGATTCAAATATAGCAAAATAGAATATTGATAATAATAAGAATATTAAAGTATGAGTTTTTATGAATGAATAGCTTTAGCAAGCATTTAGTTACAGCTGAAAAGATAATTTATGAACTGATACATGAATCAAATGAAAGTATTCTTGATCTAGCATATAGAGATAATTTAGAAACTGCAATATAAATATTAACAAATGAATTGGTTTTCTAGGTGCCTAGGTGGCACAAGCAGTGTGAGATTGGCTGCTAAAGTAAAGGTTGGCAATTGAAATATATCCAACAGCTCCATGGAAGAAAGACCTGGCGAACTGCTTCCTTAAGGATTACAGTTAAGAGCACCCTATAATTTGGTTCTACTTTGTGACACATATATGCATACATATATCACCATGAGTTAGAATAGACTCCATGACAATAGGTTTTATTGTTATTATTATTATTACTGCCACCACAGAAATTACCATAGATTTAGTGGTTTATACATTTCAAATTTATTATTGTGCTTTTATAGATTGGAAGCCCACCATATGTCTCAATAGACTAAAATCAACATGTCAGCAAGTTGTGTTTCTTTCCAGAGGCTCTAGAGGAGAATGTTACCTGCTCATGTGGTTTGTTGGCAGAATTCAATTGTTTGCAACTATAGCCTAAGGTTTCTGTTTTCTTCTTGGCTATAAACTGAGGGTAATTTCCAGCTGCTGGAGGCTGGCACATTCCTTGACTCATGGCCCCCTTCCTACACCTTCGAAGCCAGCAATAGGAGGGTCGAGTTCTTCTCAAGTGGTACATTTCTGACTGAATATTCTTTAATCTTCTACATTTAACGACTCATGTGATTAAATTGAGCCTACCCAGAGAATCCAGGATAACTTTGTCATCTCAAGATTTATTTTAATCACATTTGGAAAATTTCTTTTGCTAGGAGAGGTAACATATTCATGGGTTTCAAGATTAGTGTGTGTATACTGTTAAGCACAATTGTTTTACCTATCACAACTTATAAGGTATATAGAAATAGAAGGTTAAACCTATGTCTAACCAGAATTCCAGAAAGGGAGAAATAATAGAATACAGAAAAGTGAAGTGATAGTAGCTGAAAACATTTTCAAACTTGTAAAAGATACAAGACCGTAAGTATCAAAAGGAATTTCAAAAAGGATAAATAGAAATTGTCACATAGACACAAGTAGAGTATCAAAGCAGATAGAAATGTATTCTTTTTTAAAGAACCAGAGGGAAAAAAATCTGAATACATTCAAAATAGTAACCTTACAGAGAAAATTTATTTCTCAATGCAAATAATAGAGGCCAGAAGTTAATAGACATGTCTTCAATGTAGTTGGAGAAAATTACTGCTGACCTAGCTTACAGGCAGAAGAAATACATTAAGGCCTAAAAAATAAAGTCATATACATATATATATATATATGACTTTATTTATATTTATATATATGATGATTTATATATATAATATTATATAGATATGATTATTTATGTTTATATAATGTTTTATATATATATATTGATGTTTCATATATATATGACATTTTATATGTATATGTTTTAAATATATGGCACTTCCGATATACATGATAACTCATATATATATATATATATATATATATATATATATATATATATATGACATTTCTTCTATGCAGGATGTTTTATATATATTGATGTTTTTTTAATATATTTTACACATAAACCAAAACTAAACCAAACTCACTGCCATTGAGTCAGATCCAGCTAATAGAAACCCCTCCTTGGATTGCCAAGGTGGTATTACTACAGAAGTAGATTGCCCAATTTTCCTTCTGAGGAGTGGCTGGTGGGTTTGAACCACCAGCCTTCTGGTTAGCAGTCAAATGCCTTAGGCAGTATACCACCAGAGCTCCTATTTTATACATTTTATGTATTATAGATATGTTATATATACACAGCATGTTGCATATATGCTTTATATATATGGCATATTATATATATATATATATTATATATATGATGCTTTTTAATATATGACATTATATATATATATGTATATGATGTTTTTTATACATGCTGTTTTACATATATATGTTTTATATGTACATTATATATATTTTGGGAGCTCTGGTAGCATAGTATCTAAGGCACTTGAATGCTAACCAGAAGGCTGGTGGTTCAAACCCACCAGCCACTCCTCGGAAGGAAAATGGGGCAATCTACTTCCATAGTGATACTGCCTCAGAAACCTAAGGAGGGATTGCTATGAGTCGGGTCTGACTCCACGGCACATAACAACAACATATGTATTTTATATGTTCTAAATATATATATTATGTATATATAATATATATTTTGTATAAATATGTTATATATATGTTTTCTATATATTATATTATTTAAACAATTCCTAGATATATATGCCACACACACACATATATATATATATATACATATATATGTATTTATATATATAACATATACAGTTGACCTTTGAACAACATGGGTTTAAAATGCTCATGTTCACTTACATGTGGATTTTTTTTCAAGATGATATGGGTCTTGGATAAATTCAAGACTTAATACACACCATACTAGAGGAATTGCCAGAAAATCACTTGATGGAGATGAGTACTTCCAAACGAGGGCCAGACAATGAACAAAAAGACATAGAAGCAGTGCCAGAAAACAAATTGACATTAGACAATTGCTAAACATGGCCCTTCCAGTCATAGTCCCCCATATTGTGATGTATTATATCTCCTAATCACTATGCCTGTTTAGTGTGGGATGTATTTTGAGTTCCACCATGCTGGAGGGTGTGATTCAAGTCACCACCTTTAGTTTCCTTGATGGTATATAATATGTTAATGTTCCAGGAAAACTCTCTCCTGCTCCTGTCCTGTGTTTTGTTGATCATCTCATCCCTGGACTTGAGATAGCAGCCTGTCACCTGACATGCCAAATTGAGTTCACCAGACCCTGAAACCACGTGAGTAGGGAGAATCCTGCAGACTTAATCACATACTTGAGATTTGCCAGCTTCCCAGCCTCTACCACCATGTGAGCTTGTTCCTTTGAAGTTTGTGGATCCAATGAAAGGTTACAGGGAAATACAAAACCTTAAGACAGGAGGAAGAATATTGAGGGGAGGAGGAGTTGATCTTAGAGATGGTGAAGTGGCACAGCAGTTTGGAAAGTTAGACATTTGGGACATCTTTAACTTCCACCTCATAGGGACAAGCTTTGTGCTGTTCCTTCTAAAAGAAATCATGCAGCAGACAATCTGGCAGAAGCGTTCCAGTTATTCAAGACAACTCTTGACTTCTTTTACAACCCAGACAATTCTATGATATAGGGACTGAAACTAAAACAAACAATGGAAGGATTGGTGCCATAAAGAAACATTTTTAGAGAAAGGAAAAAGCAAAAAAGTCAGACAGACATTTCTGTACACCCAGGGTGCCTGCCTCTCCTGCCTCCCCTTCAACCTCCTCCACCACTTCTGCCTTTGTCACTCCTGAGACTACACTAAAAAACCCTTCTCTTCCTCCTCCTTCTCAGCCTACTCAACATGAAGACAATAAGGATGAAACCTTTATGATAATCTACTTTCACTTAGATAATACTAGATAATCATAATGGCATAAAGTTAATCAATTTATCTGCTGCATATGTGTGTGTGTTCATGTAAAAATCTAATAACTGTATAGCAAAAACTGTGTAAACAAACTCAACACATTCTGGAGGAGGGAATAGTTCTTCATTTGTTTTGTGAAGTCTGCATAACTCTGTTACTAAAACTTAACAAATATCCTATCAGAAGATAAAAGTACAGTTCAACATCCTTCATGCACAGGACGCAACAGTAGGTAGATAGTAGGTTACTAGTAGTTGAGTTTTGGGAAGACAAAAGTTATACATACATTTTCAACTATGCAGCAGATCAGAACCCCTAATGACTGTACTGTTCAAGGGCAACTGTATGTTTTATGTACACAGTATTTTTCACAAATAACACACCCATTATACATTTTTTTTTTTTTTCCAATGGTGCAGCCCCTCACCCTGTGTGTGTTATTTTTGGGAGCACACTACGCTAAGTTTACTTACTTTAAATAAATTTAAATTATATTTGTTGTGCCTAAGGCACTTGACTGCTATCCAGAGGCTGACAGTTCAAACCCACCAGCCACTCCTCAGAAGGAAGGTTGGGCAATCTACTTCCGTAGTGATACTTCCTCACAAACCCAAGGAGGGGTTGCTATGAGTCAGGTCTGACTCAACGGCACATAATAATGACAACAACAAGAAGACATAATTAAACTATGAAATAAGGAGATCTAACATAAGGTACTTGTTACCCTTAGGAAAATCTGATGGTTTTTTTTTTTTTAATTCCACTGTTGAAGTAATGTGTTATAATTATCACTCTAAAGTAATAGAAAAAAAAATATAGTTTTCATTGGATATTTTACATTTACTAAGGGACTACCAAACTTGATCAATGTTTTCTTGACCATGGCTTATATCTTTATTATAAAATTAGTATCAAAATAATACTACTGGACTATGGTATCATAGTGCCTAAGGCATTTGACTGCTAACCAGAAGGCTGGTGGTTCAAATCCACCAGCCACTCCTCAGAAGAAAGGTTGGGCAATCTACTTTCGTAGTGATACTGCCTCAGAAACCCAAGGCAGGGTCACTGTGAGCTGAATCTGACTTAAAGGCAATGAGTTTGGTTTTGGTTTTTTAGGTAGATTAAACGAAATGAGCAGATGATAATATTTTCCTGTAATATGGAAGGGCAGATGAGTGAGGCTGAAGTTCACTTCTGGAAATGTGACAAGTCATGCACAGTATATGTATGGGTACGCTATGTCAGAATTGTATTACTTTACTTCATCATTTCCAGATGCCTTATGTGTGGGTTTATTATTTACATGGGCATGCTATTTGTGTAAATGCAGTATACACACACACACACACATAAATATACACATACATGTACATATATTCATAAACAACAACAACAAAAACTCACTGCCATCAAGTTGAATCCAACTCACAGTGGCCTGCCTTTAGCCAAGGCTGTAAATCTTTATGGAAGTAGATTGCCTGGTCTTCCACGGAGTGGCTGGTGGATCTGAACCACCAATCTTCTGGTAGCAGTCAAATGCCTTAGATAGATACTATGCCATCAGAGCTCCACACACATGCATACAAATGTGTATATAGATAGATAGAGAAAAAGAGAGGGAGGAAGGGAGAGAAGGAGAGAGGCAGAGAGACAGAGACAGAGAGGACGTCTGTTGGAGTAGTGCTAACCAGAAGGTTGGTGGTTCAAGCCCCCAGCTGCTCCATGGGAGGAAGATGACAAAATCTACTTCTCTGAAGATTTACAGCCTGAGAAACCCTGTAGGGGTTGCTATGAGTTGGAATCAACTTGATGGCAGTGGGTATATGTATATATGTATATCACTCTGTGAGGAAAAATAAGTTTATACACACAGAATTTTATATACATACAAAAAAAAAATCAAACATTCTCACAAAGAAAACTGCAGATTCAGAATCCTTCCCTAGTGAATTATATTGAATATTGACAGACTAATATTATTAATGCTAGCTTTAAACAAACTCTTTCAGAACATTATGGAAGAGGGTATAGTTACTAATTTGTTTTATGTATAACTCTGTTACTAAAATCTGACAATATCTTATCAGAAAATAAAAAAATACAGTTCAATATCCTTCATGTACAAGATACAAATACTCTTTTAAAACATTATTAACAAATTGAGTCAAGTAATATACAACAAGACAATTACATATTAACCAATGGAATTTTATCACCAGAGGGCATTAGACAATCAATGAGCGATAATCCACATTAATATAATAAAGGAAAAAATATCATGTCATCCTATTAGGAGATGAAAAAGGATTTGACAAAATTTATCATATATTCATGATACAAAATCCTCAGCAAATTATAAATATAAGGGAAATGCCTCAATTTGACAAATGGCATTTAGGAAAAATACACAACTAAAACCAAACTTAATGATAAAATTAAAATATATATCCAAAAATGAATATAGCAAAGATGACCACTCCAACTACTTACATTTAACACTGTATTGGAAATCCTGGCCAAAGACTTAGAACAAGAAAATGAAAGAAGAATCATAAGTATTGGAAAAAGAAGTAAAATGCCCTTATCAAGAGACTGCAGAACTGTGAATTTCAAAGTACTTGCTATAAACAATGCACTGATAAGTGAATTTAGCAAGATGGCAAGGAAAAAAGTATAATCAATTATATTCATATACACTAGCAAGATAAAATTGTAAAGAAAAAAAGAAATTAAAAGCTACCATATAAAATGTATGAATAGTAGAAAATACTTAGGAATAAATTTAAGATGTGCAAGTCATGCATAAGAAAATTACAAAATATATTTAATATAAATTAAATATTTAAATCAATAAATAGATATAACTCATTCATGAATGGGAAAGTACAATATTGTTAAGAGAAAAAAAATTCACACTAAAATGATTCAGTATAATCCCATTCAAAATTTCATTGGGATTTTTATAAAAGAGCATTGGTAAAGTGATTTTTATTTTTATTTTTTTAATTGTGATTTGGGTGAAAATTTACAGAGCAAATTCACTTTCCATACAGCATTTCACATAAACTTTGTCTCATGACATTGACTACAATTTACCACAATGCAACAGCTCCCCTCCCACTTCCTTCTGATAGTTACCTCTTCTCTGTGTCCATCCATCCATGCACTCCTGCCCCCTGAGCTGTCTCCCTGTGCATAAGCAGCCCTTCTTTCTCCCATGATTGTTCTCTCCAAGGAGTGTATCTACCTAAGGTAAATGTTCAACTCCTATGCCTGTGTTTTTGGCTGGAATGGATAACCAAACTATGGTACATACACTCAATGGAATACTATGCAACCCTAAAGAATAACCTAGAATCTGAAAAACACCACATAACATGGATGGTTTGTTTGGTTCAATTCCAGACCTAAAGGGCAGCTAGGGGCCATAGTCTCAGTGGCTCCACCAGGCTGTATCAGACCAGAAAACCTGGTCCTTCCTCCTTTTTTTTTCCCAAATGATTTTGAGTTTTGACCCACATTGTTCTCTCTCTCTATCAAGGATCTCCTATATAGATCCCCCTCCAAGTGGTTGACAGTGGTAGCCAGGCACCATTTAGTTCTTCCAGTCTCATAGTGATATGGGCTGCAATTACATAGTGTGCCAGTCACTAGGACTAATTGTTTCCATGAATCTTTGGTTTTCTTCATTCTTGTTTGCTCTGAATGAGGAGAGACTCATCGTTGCATCTAGATGGCTGCTTTCAAGCTTTTAAGATCCCAGTCACTGCTCACCAAGGTAGGAGGTGGAACAATATTTTGTGTAGTATATTATACCAATTGAGCTTGTTGTCCCCTGTGACTATGGTCCCGAACACACAAGTGCAACTACTCAGTCCCTCTGGATAGTTGGCTGTGACCAAGAAGTGACTACAACCTTGCCCCTTATCAGCTATGCTATACACCTGGGAATTCAGATCATACATATACACTTATATACAACCTGTCTGCCAATCCTGTACATGGACTTGGGTACACTCCCCGCTTCATAGACATACTTACTAGTTAAGCCAGTCCAACCTTATATACACCCGTATACCCATGTTTGCCTTCACTAATAATGCAGTACTGGATGTGGAAAAGGGTTCATCTTTGTTGTCTATACCTCCCATGTACCTCTCTATGTCTTCCTCTTCCTCAATGCCATCATGTTAATCACTCACATTTGGTACATTCCCCTTCTCTTCACCTAAATCAGTACTTATGTCTACCTATCTAACAGTGTTCCCTACCCTCTACTCCCACTCCTAGGAGCCAAAAAAGAAAATTTCCTCCAATAGATAAACCTTTCCTTGACTTTAACAATAATGGATTATACAATATTTGTCATTTTGTGATTGACTTATTTCGCTTAGGATAATGTCATCCAAGTTCATCCACGTTATGTGGTGTTTTGCAGATTCTAGGTTATTCTTTAGGGTTGTATAGTATTCCATTGTACGTAGGTACCATAGTTTAGTTATCCATTCATCAGTTGAAGGACACCTAAGTTGTTTCCATCTTTTGTCTATTGTAAATAGTGCTGCAATGAACATGGGTGTGCATATGTCTGTTCTTGTCAAGGCTCTCACTTACTTAGGATATATACCTAGTAATGAAATGGTTGGGTCAAATGGTATATCTAATTCCAACTTTTGAAGGAATCGCCATACGGCTTTCCACAGTGGTTGTACCATTTTACAGTCCCACAGCAGTGTATGAGAGTCCCAATAACTCCACATCCTCTACAGCATTTGTTATTTTCTGTCTTATTGAAATTTGCTACCAGTGCTGGAGCAAGATGATATCTCATTGTTGTTTTGATTTGCATCTCTCTAATAGCTAATGATTGTGAGCATTTATTAATATGTTTGTTGTCTGCTTGAATATCCTTCTTAGTGAAGGGTCTATTCATCTCTTCTGCCCATTTTTAAATTGGATTGTTTGTTTTTTTGTTATTGAGGTGTTGAAGTACTCTATAAATTCTAGAGATAAGTCCCTTGTCAGATATGTCATTGTCAAATATGTTTTTTTTCTGAATCTGTAAGTTCTCTTTTGACTATTTTGGAGAAGTCTTTGGAAGCACATAAAAATTTGATTTTTAGAAGGTCCCAATCATCTGGTTACTCTTCTGCTATTTGTGCATTTTGGATTATGCTTGATAGTCTATTTATCCCATATATTGTTGTTGTTGTTGTTATGTGCCATTGAGTCGGAACAGACTCATAGTGACCTCTCCTTGGTTTTCCAAGGCAGTATCACTACGGAAGTAGATTGCCCCATCTTCTTTCTGAGGAGTGGCCAGTGGGTTTGGACCACCAGCCTTCTGGTTAGCAATCAAGTGCCTTAGGCACTATGCTACCAGAGCTCCTATATATTAAGGCCCATAAATTTGCCACTACTTTTCCCTTGAGGAACTCTATCATTTTAGGTTTCACATTTAAGTCTTTGATCCATCTGGAGTTAGTTTTTGTGTACAGTGTGAGGCATAGATCTTGTTTCATTTTTCTGAAAATGAATATCAAGTTTTGCCAGCACCATTTATTAAACAAACATTCTCTTCCCCATTTTGTGGATTTCTGCCCTTTGTCAAAGATCAGCTGACAATAGGTCGATGGATCTATTTCTGGGTTCTCAATTCTATTCCATTGATCTATGTATCTGTCATTAAACCAATACCAGGAAGTTTTGACTACTGTGGCTGTATAGTAGGTTTTGAGATCCAACAGTGTGAGACCTCCTCCTTTGTTCTTCTCCAATAATGCTTTATTTACCTGAGGTCTCTTTCCTATTCATATAAAGTTAGTGATTGATTTTTCCATATCCCTAAAGAATGTTGATGGGATTTGGATTGGGATTGCATTGAATATATAGATTGCTTTGGATAGAACTGACATTTTCACAATGTTCAATCTTCCTATTCATGAGCATG
>NW_006921812.1:3872020-3884019 GCF_000298275.1 Orycteropus afer afer | reverse complement strand
CAGGAATGGGTGTTGGATTTTATCAAATGCCTTTTCTGCATCAATTGATATGATCATGTGGTTCTTCTCCTTTGTTTTATTTATGTGGTAGATAACCTTGATTTTTTTTCTAATGTTGCATACCTGATATGAACCCCATTTGGTCACAATGAATGATTTTCTTGATATGTTGCTGGAGTCTATTGGCTAAGATTTTGTTGAAGATTTTTTCATCTATATTCATGATAGATATTGGTCTGTAGTTTTCCTTTTGAGTGATGTCTTTGCCTGGTTTTGGTATCAAGGTTATGCTTGCTTTATAAAAGGAGTTAGGAAGGATTCTATCCTTTTCTATGTTTTGGAATACTTTGACTAGTATTGGTATCAGTTCTTCTCTGAGTGTTTGGTAGAATTCTCCGGTGAAACTGTCTGGCCAGGACTTTTATTGTTGGTAATTTTTTGATGACCTGTTCAAATTCTTCCTTTGTTATGGACCTGTTCAACTTTTCCACATCAGTCTGTGTTAGTTTAGGTAAGTGCTGTGTTTCTAGAAAACTGTCCATTTCTTCCAGATTTTCAAATTTGTTGGAGTACAGTTCTTTATAATATCCTAATATTATCCTTTTTATTTCAGTTGTTTCTGTTGTGATGTGACCCATTTAGTTTCTTACTTGTGTTATTTGTATTGTCTCCTTCTTTTCCTTTGTTAAATTTGTCATTGGTTTGTCAAACAACTTCTGGTCTTGTTGATTTTTTTCTATTGCCCTTCTATTTTCTGTTTCATTGATTTCTGCTTGAATCTTTATTATTTCCTGTCTTCTGGTGACTGTAGTCTTCTCTTACTGTGTTTTTTTTTTTTTTTTTTGCAATTTTTGGAGATGCAGTGTTAAGGGGTTGATTTTGGCTCTTTCTTCCTTTTCAATGTGTGCATTTATTGCTATAAATTGACCTCTGATCACTGTTTTTGCTGTGCCCCAAAGATTTTAGTATGTTGTATTTTCATTCTCGTTTGATTCAAGGAATTTTTGAATTTGAATTTTTATTTCTTCTCTTACCCAGTCTTTCTCAAGGTAGGTGTTGTTCAGTTTCCATGTGTTTCCTCTTTTTCTGTTGATCTTCCTATTGTTGGTTTCTAATTTGATAGCATTATGATCTGAGAAGATGCTTTGCAGTATTTCAATGTTTTTAAATTTATTAAGGCTTGCTTTATGGCCTAACATATGGTCTATTCTGCAAAATGTTCCATGTGCACTGGAAAAAATATATACTGTGCTGTTGTTGAGTGAAGTGCTCTGTAGATATCTATAAGGCCAAGTTGGTGGATTGTATTGGTTAGCTCTTCTGCATCTTTGTTGAGTTTCTTTCCAGTTGTTCTATCTTTCTTTGAAAGTGGTGTATTAAAGTCTCTCACTATGACTGTGTAGTCATCTATTTGACATTTTAACTCTTTTAAAATCTGATTTATATATTTTGGGGCTCTTTATTGGGTCCATAGATATTTATTACAGTTATATCTTCATGTTCAATTGATCCTTTAATCATTATATAATGTCCTTCCTTGTCTCCTATGGTGGTTTTTGTCTTAAGTCAATTTGTTTAGAAATTAATATTGCCACTCCTGCTCTCTTACAGTTGCCATTTGCTTGATATATCTTTTTCCAACCTTTGATTTTTAGTCTACTTTTGACTTTGTCTCTAAGGTGTGTCTCTTGTAGACAGCATAGTCATGGATTTTGTTTCCTTATCCAACCTGTAACTCACCATCTCTTGAGTGGTGCATTTAATCCATTGGAATTCAGTGTAATTATTGACATGTATGAATTTGTTGCTGTCATTTTGTTATGTGTTTTTTCATGGTGTCCATGATTTCTTTGTTCTGTATTATTTTTTGTGCTGCGCTCATTATGTTTATGAATCATGTTATCATTTTCTTTGTTACTGTTGTTTTAATATTTGCTGAATATTTTTGCTTGTCCTCTTTTTTATTGTGATATGAAGGCTTATCATTTTTCTTGAGGTTACCCTGTGATTTATAATTTTCTCCCCAAGACTAGAATAGTTCATTCTATCTTGCAAGTCTCTTGACTTCCTCATCATTTAGAAGTTCTGTAACTACACAGTATTATCCCTCCTTTTGGTTTGTAGTTTTCCTCAGTTGCCAAGTGATATCTCTGGTTCCCTGTTTACAATCTTGTTAGTTTATTGTACTTTGGATGTGTCCATAGCTGTGGTCTCTGGGTTATGTCATCTTGTATATTAATGGGCAGTGTTATTTGCTATTTTTCATTCTCTGTACAAAGGACTCCCTTTAGTATGCCTTGTAAGGTTGACCTGGTTTAACAAATTCCCTTAATTTCTGCTTATCTGGAAATCTCCTAATTTCACCATCATATTTGAGGGAAAACTTTGCCACATATATAATTCTTGGTTGAAAATTTTTCTCTTTCAGGGTATTATATATACCATCCCATTGCCTTCTTGCTTGCATGATTTCTGCTGAGAAATCAGAGCTTATTCTTATTGGTTGTCCTTTGTAAGTCACTTTTTGTTTTTCCCGTGCTGCTTTCAGGATTCTGTGTTTGTCTTTGGTTTTGATGAGTTTGATGATTATATGTCTTTTATTTTGGGGTCTATCCTCTTTGAGGTTCATTGGACTTCCTCAATGGATATGTTCTCATCTTTCATCATATCAGGGAAGTTCTCCTCCAGCAAATCTTGGACAATTTTCTCAGAGGTTTTATTTTTCTCTTCCTGTTCTGGAATTCCTATGACATGTAGGTTATTCCTTTTGATGGTATCCCATACAAACCTTAGGCTTTCTTCATTTTGTTTTGATTTATTTTTTCTGATTGAACACTTTCCATAGAAATATTCAGGTATTTGTCTTCAATCTCATTAATTCTGTCTTCCATTGTTTCAATTCTACTCCTTTGCCCTTGTAATGTGTTATCTATTTCTGACAATTTATTGTTAGTCTTCTGGATTTCTAGCTGTAGATTTAGAATCATTTCTAATTTTTAATTTATTTTGTCATTTTGTTCTTGTATTTTCTTCCAAAATTCTTCTAGGTTTTTTTCTGTGTTTTCCTTGGTCTGTCTCTGAATCCTTTGAAGATACCTAAACATTATTCTTTTGAATCCTTATCAGAGAGTTCTAATGTTGCTTCTTCCCCAGGGATGTGTTTTGGGTCTGTATCCTGCTCCCTTGTTTATTTCACTTTATCTTGCTTCTTTGTGTGGACTGTGATGGTCTGTTGTATCTGAGACATTGTGACCTTATTGTATTTAGATCTCTGTTAACTGTTTGTGAAGAGCAGCCAAGGGTGAGTCAGGCTCTTCTTGGTAGTTGTTTATCATTGGCCCATTGGTGGAGAAGGAAATAGTGGCCCTCAGTAAGTGAACCTGCAGGAGTTGTGGGTGTAGTTCTGCCAGATGGTGACTGTTGCTGTCTTCTACTCCATTAGAGAAAAATAACAGTTGAATAACCATTAAAAATGTAAAAGCACATGGACAAAAAACACACTGTGTAATTACACAGGAACAGTAACAAAAAAAAAGGGAAAAGAAGGAAAATAAAATAAAGAAAGAAACCTGCAATATCTGGGAAGGTGACAATAAGAGAAAAAGGTAGAGAAGGAAAATAATGAAGGAAAAAATGGGAACAATGGAAAAAGGAAAACAAGGAATGGGGTTAACCATGAAAAAGGAAGAAAAAAAATGTAACCTGGAACAGGGAAAAGAAAAAAATCTGAAAACCAGGACCTGGGAGGAGAAGAATAAAGAATAATAGTAAAAAGGACAAAAGTAATAATAATAGTAGTAGTTTAAAAACAGACAAAAACAAGCATACAAAAAAAAAAAAATAGGGGGAGGGCAGGGCAGGCTCCTTCTGAGCAAGGATGGAGTCCTTGCTGGCCCAGAAGTTGGGTAGGAGTGAGGGATGGTTGCACCTTCATTCACCAAGAGGCTGTGGGGTATAAGTGTAACTAGTGGAATGACATACCTTTCCAGTCGTCTGGGTCCAGATTGTCTTTAGGGTTACTGGCAAGTGGAGCCTGTTCTTAAGTCCCTGGCATCGGGGAGAATGCTGTCACTTTAAATATCCATAATGGTCAAGCCACTTGTAAACATTCAAAATGGCTGCACCCTCCAGACAGACAAATGTCCACAGCTCAGCCCACCGTCCTCTTTGCTGCCTCTCCTTTTATTCCCCAGCCACCAGAGCAGTCCTCCGTGCAGTCCCTGGCTAGCAGGGTGATTTTTAGGTTAATTCTTAGGGCCTACCACCAGTTGGCAATATGCAAGTTGTCTGTGCTGTCAGGATCTCTGCCAGACGGCAGCTCCATATGCCTCCTTTTTTGGTATTTTCAATCAAATTCTTCTGCTAGTTGGAGTTTTGTCCACTTCTATATCCTTCCCTTCAAGACTTAGGGGTCCAGGATTATCTTCCATATCTGTGCTAATTAGTTCCCCTTTTCTTTGGTGTAGAGGGTCTGTGCAGTCTTTCTGACTATTCTGCCATCTTACTGGAACTCTAAAGTGATTTTTAAATATACATGAAAAGGCAAAGGATCATTTGGGATGAGTTTCTCCAAGCAGAGATAGGAAATCCATGAAGCATTTATATTTTGCTGTGGAATTCAAACAGGGATCCCACTGTATAATTTGTGTGGCAGGAAAGAAGTCATAAGTTTGCCTATGTTTGTGCATTTGTTGTACTCTGATGGCTTATGTTTTGCTGTGATGTTGGAATCTATTCCACCAGTAGTTCAATTATCAGCAGAGTCACCCATTGCAGACACGTTTCAGCAGAGCTTCCAAACTACTACAGACAGAGGTAAAAAGAGTTGATGACCCACATCTGAAAAAAGCTGGCTGGTGTAAACTTTTTAATGGCACCAAAACATTGTCTAATGTAATGCCATTAGGAGGACTCCCTCAGGTTGGAAGACATACAGTATACGACTGGGGAAGAGATGTGTGTTCAAGTTGTCACAACATTAATGATGTTGGTGGAATAAAACTTTCAAGACTTTCGTTTGTTGATGTGGCATTTCTCAAAATGAGAAGAAATGCTGCAAATATCCAATAGTAATTCAAACATAGAATATAGATAGTATAAACCTGGTAAGATTGGAAATCATCAAAAATTAAATAGAATGCATAAAGACCGATATCCTAGGCCTTAGTGAGATGAAATGGACTAGTATTAGCCATTTGGAAACAGCAAATTATATAGTCTTCTATGCTTCAGCTATAACTAGTGCTGACTTAACAGCACCTGACAACAACCACAATATTATGCCTAGAGAAACAAATTGAAGAGGAATGTTGTCACACTCATTGTCAAAAAAAAAAAAAAAAATCGTTTCAAGATCTAACCTAACACAAAATGGGAGGACACCGAATTGTGCACGTAAGAGATACACGACAGATGCTAACATCAACCAATGTGTCCACAATACTGCATTATCCTTTAACACCAAACACCAGGCTACAGATAAATGCATAAACATCTGAAATGATCAGACAGGGATCAGTGAACAGAAGTATACTCTAGACCAAGGATAGATTCAGCTGAGGCTAATCTTGCACAGAACACCAGTGATAAAAAAATACCTTCAGTCCTTCCAGAAACAATAAAAGACAGACACAGTGTAATCCCTCACAGACAATAAGACACTATGGAAGAGAGATCCAATAGATCTACTGTCTCAGGACCATAATACTGGAGATACCAGACTTAATTGGCACAACAAAATACATAAAAGCCTTTCTTCACATCCTACATTGGTGAGTATAGACTGGGGTCTTAAAAGCTTTCAAGCAGACATCTAAGATGGAGCTAACCATCTTCTAGTGGTAGAAGCATAGAAGAATGTGAATTTAAAAAAAAAAAAAAGGGAGAGCAAGAGAATTTGGAAACAATCAGTCATAGGACACAATGGCCCTTGAGACCAGAACTAGATGGTGACCAGCTACCAATGCCAACCACTCAGAAAAAGGTCAAATCTAGGGATCGTGGATAGAGTGGGAGGGAAAATGTGAAACAAAATCCAAAAACTCAATAATGACCAGAATTACTGGTCAGATGAAATCTGGTGAGATCCCCAATACTATGGCCCTGGTATACATTCTGTGCCTGGAATAAAACGCACCCTCAGGGCTGGCTCTCAGCCCAATAGTTAACAAGATGTACACGCAGACCACTTAACCCAGGATGATGCACCCACATACTCTATGGTAACACTTCCCTGAGAGCCAAACATTCAAATTGAGGAAATGCAGGACAAACAAGAGTGCATAAGTATGAGGGGCACAGGGGGAGGGTTACAGGGTAGGGAGGCGAGTTGACTGGGTTAGGGTTGGACATGGTAAGTGGGGAATGAAACTAAATGTACATGTAATGCTGAATGTAAAACAAGCTCTTAAAAAAAAAAAAAAAAGGAAAGAAAGAAAGATCTATCCTAACAGGCAATGCTGTCAGTGATAGGCTATTATTCATACACATAAGAAAAATCATTTAATAGAATTATTATTCAAATTTACACACCAACCACAAATCTCTAGGAGAAGAAATTGAAGCTTTCTACCAAATTCTACACTCTGAAATTGATAAAACGTGCATTCAAGATGCATTGATAATTACTGGTGATTAGAATGTGAAAGGTGGAAGTAAACAGGAAGCATTAGTTGTTGGAAAATGTGACCTTGATGACTGAAACATCTCCAAAGATGGCATGATAGAATTTTGCAAGACTAATAACCTATTCATTTTAAATATGTTTTTTTAACAACATAATGGTTACTATGCATGTGAACCTAGCTGGATGGAATACACAGGGATCTAATTGACTATAGTTGTGGAAAGATACAATAAAGAAGCTTGATATCAGTAGTCAGAAGAATATCAGGATTTAATGGCAGAACAGATCACTGTTTGCTCATGTGAAAATTCAAGTTGAAGTGGAATAAAAATTAAATAAATCTATGACAGCCAAAGGAAGACCTTGAATATATTCCACTTGAATTCAGATACTATCTCAAGAAGAGATCTGATGCAATGAACTGTAATGAACGAAGACCAGACAAGCTGTGAGATGACATCAAGGACATTATAAACATAGAAACAAACTGGTCACTAAAAGACAGGAATAAAAAAAATGGATATCTGAAGAGACTGAAATTTGCTCTTAAAAGCAGAGTAGAGAAGCAAATGTAAAAAACGATGATATAAAAGAGCTGAACTGATGATTTCAAAGGGCAGCTCAAGAAGACAAAAAGAATTATTACAATGAAATGTGAGAAGATCTGCTAGAAAATCAAAAGAGAAGAATACACTTGGCATTTTTCCAGCTGAAAGAAATGAAGAAAAACCTTAAACCTTGAATTGCAATATTGAAGGATTCTGTGGGTAGAATATTAAATGATGCAGGAAACACCCAAAGAAGATGGGAGAAATACACAGAATCACTTTACCAAAAGAATTGATCAACATTTAATCATTTCAGGAGGCAGTGTATGATTGAGAATAGAGGGTATTACATGAAGAAATCCAAGCTGCACTGAAGGCATTGGTGGAAAACAAGTCTCCAGGAACTGATGAAATACCAATTGAGATATTTCAACAAATAGTTGTAGTGCTGGAGAAACTCGCTCATCTATATAACAAATTTGGAAAACAGCTGCTTAGCCAAGTGATTGGAAGAGAGCCATATTTGTGCACATTCCAAAGAAAGATGATCCAGTATAATCAGAATTTATAGAACAATATCATTATAAAATTTTGCTGACGATAACTCAAAAAAGGGTTGAGAGAGTATATCAATTGGGAAATTTGAGAAATTCAAGCATGATTCAGATGAGGATGTGAAATGACGGATATCATTGCTAATGTCACATGGATCTGGCTGAAATCAGAGAACATCAGAAAGATATTTTCCTATGTTTTATTGACTATGAAAGGCACTTGACTGTGTAAATCACAACAAATTATGGATAACAATGCAATAATGGGAATTCCAATAATACCTGTATTTATGTGGAACCTATACATGGACCAACAGGCAGTTTTAAAACAGAACAAAAACCTTTTAAATAAGGTTTAAAAACTATGAGATGTGTGTATCAGGGTTGTATATTTTCACCACACTTTTTCAATCTGAATACAGAGTAACTAATCTGAGAAACTAGATTATATGAAGAACGTGGCATCAAGATTGGAGGAAGATTCATTAACAACTTGAGATATGCAGATGACACAACCTTGCACAACCATCACCCACGGAAACTATAGCCATGAATTAAATGACACATTGCTTGAGCAAATCTGCTGTTCAAGACCTTTAAAGTGTTAAAAAGCAAAGATGTCACTTTGAAGATGAAGGTGCACCTGACCCCAAGCCATGATATTTTCAGTCACCTCATATGCATGTGAAAGCTGGACAATGAATAAGAGGGAATCAAAGAAAAATTAATGTCTTTGAAATCTGTTGACAAAGCATATACCATGGACTACTTGAAGAAGAACAAATCTGTCTTGGAAGAAGTAGAGCTAGAATGTTACTTAGAAGTAAAACTGAGACTTTGTCTTATGTACTTGGTATTCTATGTTTTGCAAATATATAACTCCAATCTCTGTTTTCATCTCAACATAGCCTTCTTCCCAAGGTGTTTGCCTCTGTTTGTTATTTCCTCTTTTATAATGACACCAGTGCTTATATTTAAGGCCGACCCTAATCCAGTATAAACCCATCTCAATTTAACTAACTGTATCTATAAAGACCCTATTAACAAATAAGATAATGTTATGAAGTTCCATATAAATATGCATTTTGAAAGGACACTATTTACCACACTGCACAGACCCTGGGGAGAACTTTAATATGACACCACCTATTTAAAAAGTGTCAAGGAAAAATAACATTTTCCTATAAAATTATTGTTAATTAAAAAAAAAAAAAAAAAACCTTACTGCCATCAAGTCGACTATAAGGAAAGGAGACCAGAAATGGATGAATAATAGAAATGTGGCACTGTACATTAAAGAAAAGCATGTGCACATGCACAGAATGATGTAAAAATAAATACTCATAGCAGCATTATTCATAATAACTCAAAAATGAAAACAACCTAGATACTATCCCTATTAGTATGTGAAAAAGGATTGAAGGATGACAGTGAGAGTGGCAGTATAAAATCTGCATATTTGTGAAAGCAATGAGAATACTGGAAAAATACTATCAAAATTAACTTCTTCAGAAGTTTGGAAATTAACCAAAGGTTCTGGTAGCGTAGTGCCTAAGGGACTTGACTGCTAACCAGAAGGCTGGCGGTTCAAACCCACCAGCCACTCCTCAGAAGGAAGGTTGGGCAATCTACTTCCGTAGTGATACTACCTCCGAAACCCAAAGAGAGGTCGCTATGAGTCGGGGTCGACTCTACAGCACATAACAACAACAACAACAACAAACAGCTATCCAAAGAATTATTTAAGAAAAAAAAAATATTGAAACTCAGAAGAACAAAGTATTTTGTGATATTTTACATTGCTCTAATCTAATTCTTGTTTTCTGAAATACAGAGATGACACAATCTTGCCACCTGCTGAAAATGAAGAGGACTTGAAAACCAGTATCCCCATATTTATAGTGAAAACCAGTGACCAAGTAATCACTGGAGGTGTAGAGAGTATTTGTAGTTCCCAAAAGCACCATTCTTAGAGAATTGTTATAATCTGACTTGTCTGACAGTTTCCTGGAAGTCCTCATTAATAGAGTTTGTCTTTACCTGACCTGATTTAAAACTTACTCTGTATGAATTAAACTTTTCATAATGGCTTTTGTCAAAAACTATCAGTAATAAGTGTTTAATATCATAGCTGCTTGAGGCAACAATAACATATGGAGTGAACAAAGAAGCTGACAAAAACACTTACGTGGAAAAATTGGGAATAAGATGTCCATACAAAGTTTTAAAAAGTCCTGGTATATTCTGATTAATATAGAAGTCCATGAAAATGTGTATGGTGGTGTACATGCCTACAACTGGAAGAAAAGACCTGAGAAGGTCTGTGACTAACCAGAGACTCTGCAACAGCAAGAGATGAAGGCTAAGGCAGAGTGGTAAACTCCCTGAGCATTGAAGGCATACCCCAGCCCACACACAGAGTGCTTTGACAAAGTTTGACACATATATTGGTTCCAGGCATTTAAGGAAAATTATTCCCAATCATTGGATGAACACTAAGCTAATTAGGTGGACAGTTATATGGACATATACAATAATAAACTTTGTAAAAATTACTCACAAAAGATACTGAGAAAACAAGCAACAAAAATAATGGCAACAACAACAAATCCTAAGAACAGGGGATCTGATGTACTGAGTCCCTGGATTATTTTATTTGAAGTTTCCAATATTAAACAAAAACGAATGATGAGACATATAAATTAGAGGGGGAAAAATGGCCCATCAGAGGAAAAATAGAAACTGTAGCAGAGGAAGCTGATATATTGAAATTACTAAACAAAGAAATTAAATCAGCAATATAAAATATATTCTATGAATTTTATAGAAAACCATGTTTAAACCAATAAAGTAAAATATGAGAGTGCTATCTCACCAACTAGAGAATATCAAAGAAGAGTACAAAAGACACTATTCTCTTTTTGTGGACTGGTTCAGCATAATTACTGGTAAATATGAATTTACTGCTGTCATTTTGTGTTTGTGTGTGTTTTTTTTATTGTGGTGATGATTGCTTCTTTGTTCTGAATATTTTTCTGTGCTGAGTTAATTTTGTTAGTGTTTTTTTTCTTCATTGTTGTTCATTTTGTGCTTACTCTAACTCCTTATAATTTTCTTCTTTCTTATATTAGTTGTTGTTGTTTTGTGTGCCATCAAGTTGGCCCGACTCACAGGGACCCCTCCTTCGGTTTCCGAAGCAGTATCACTACGGAAGTAGATTGCCCAACCTCTTATTAATTGTCTTTGTGGTTATCCTGCAGTAAGTTTTCATCTTCCTAAGTTTGGAACTCTGGTGGCATAATGCCTAAGGCATTTGATTGCTAAGCAGAAGACTGGAGGTTCAAACTCACCAGCCACTCTTTGGAAGAAAGAGTGAGCAACCTACTTCCATAGATTCCAAGGGGGTAGCCTTGGAAACCCAAGGAGGGTTTGCTATGAGTTGGAAACAACTCGATGGCAGTGAGTTTGGTTTTTGTGGAAGTCTAGAACAGTTTCTTCTGTATTAATATCTTCCTGACTTCTTCCTTTCATTTGAAAGTTCTGTGATTATACCATTTATTACCTCTTTTTGCTACGTAATTCTTGTCCTTTACAGATTGATGCCTCTGGTTCTTACTCTCCATTTTATAAACTTATTTTAGTTCTAAGAATTCTTTTTTTGGGGTTAGGGTCTGGGTGGTGTTGTCATGTGTTTTTTTCTTAGGTTTTTGTCTTCCAGTATTGGTTTTCTATCCAAAGGACTTTCGTTAGCATTTCTTGTAACATTAATGTGGTGTATATAAATTCCCTTAATTTTTGTTCTTCTAGGACTGTCCTAATTTCACCATCATATTTGAGGGACATTTTTTCTGGACATATAATTCTTTGTTAGCAACATTTTTTTCCCATTTTTATTGTGATTTAGGTGAAAGTTTACAGAGCAACTTCATTTTCCATACAGCAATTCACATACACTACGTCTCATGACATTGACTGAAATTTCCTGCAATTCAATAGCTCTCTTCCCACTTCTTCCCCATAGTTACCTCTTCCCTGTGTCTTTCCCTCCTATGCACTCCTGTCCCCCACGCTGTTTCCCTGTGCATACACAGCTCTTCTATTCTCTCACGATTGATCTTTCCAAGGAGTGTATCTACCTAATGTAAATATTCAGCTCATATGCCTGCCTTTTGTTCCACTGGAGGCCACAGAGTGGGTGGGTTCAATTCCAGACCTGAAGAGGAGATAGGGGCCATAATCTCAGGGGTTTCACAAGGTTCTATCAGACCAGCA
>NW_006921812.1:3863037-3871525 GCF_000298275.1 Orycteropus afer afer | reverse complement strand
CTTCTATTCCCCTCCTACCCTTGGTAAACATCAATTTTCTTTCTCTCTTTTTTTTTTTTTTTTGGTGCCTTCACTTGTTCTGGAATTCCAATCACACATAGGTTATTTTCTCTTGATGTCATCTCATATAACTCTTAGGTTTTCTTCATTCTTTTTTTGATTTTTCCTCATGTTAGCTGATATAAAAGGATTTGTCTTCAAGCTGGCTAATGTGTACTGCAGCCAATTCAATTCTACTCTTTTGTCCTTCTAATGGGTTACATATGTCCATAGTTTTAGTGTTAATCTCATGGATTTCTAATTACTATTTTTATACAATTCTCTAATTATGTATTTGTTTTGTTATTTTGCTCTTTTATTGTGTTCCAGAATTTTTCAAGGGTAGTGTCTGTTTTCCCTGCTTTTGTTTATGGTTTCTTTCAGCTCTTAGAAAGCCTTATATATATCTTTTGAATTCCTTATCTTGTTGTTCTATTACATGACTTTCTCAGAAAGGTTTCCTAGTTCTTTATTTTGGTCATTTGTTTCTTCTATCTTATCTTTTATCTTTGTTGACAATTGAAGTTGTCTGTTGTCTTTGAGACATTTTGAAGTTTTTTCTGTTGTTGTTGTTGATTATGTGTTTTTTGCTTCATCTTGGTGTTTTGTTTTGCTTTGCTTCAATATAGGAACTCTGGTGACATAGTGCCTAATGCACTTGACTGCTAACCATAAGGTTGGCGGTTAAAATCCACCAGCCATTCTGCAAAGGAAGACTGGGCAATCTGCTTCTGTAAAGATTTATGTAAACCCAAAGGGGGTTGAAATCGACTCAATGGCAGTGAGTTTTTTTGTTTGTTTGTTTGTTTCGATATATCAGGGGCATGCTTCTTTAGTTGTTAGCTTTGAGGCACAGAGGCACTCCTCAGCTGTCTCCAGATTAATGTAATAACTGGTAAGCATATGGGCACAGGTCTCTGTTTTTCATGAAGAAGAGTTGTGGGTGGGAAGAGCAGGTATTGTCCACTGTTTGTCCTTGATCAAGTGATGAAAGAGATGGTGGTAGTGCTCACTTGTTGTGTGAATTGCTTGGTGTGGTAGTTTTGGCTGACTAGTGTAGAGTTTATGTCCTACTCTCATCAGATGGGAGAAGAAAGGAAAAAAAATAAATTAAAAAAAAAAAAAAAGGAGAACAAGGAGAGAAGAAAAATAATAAAACAATGTTTTGGATGCCTAGTGCTGCTCTGACAGGAATATACCAAAAATAGAATGGCTTTAACAAACAGGAGTTTATTCTTACAGTTTGGAGGCTTTAAGTCCGAGTTCAAAGTGCCAGGCTCTAGGGGATAGGTGAAAGTCCCTAAACCTTGGACTTCAGCTCTAACTCCTGCTCCCATCCTATTGAAGCTGGAGGCTTTTCTTCACCCAGACAGCTCCTAGACAATCCCAAGGTTGACAAGTAAAAAGACATAGTCCAGATATTACCAAACTACATGGCAGACCATTGATTCTAGTCCATTGAAAGTCCCCAAACTGGCAGAGCACGGCAGGCTGCTGAACAAAGACATGGCTACATGCAGGGTCCAAGCTTGCCTTAAACTAGAGACCATTCCCAAAGCTGCTTTTCACATACAGGAAGCAGACCACATCCCAAAGGCAGCGACTCAGCTGCTTGTGGTAGATCCCACCAGGAGTTGATTGCCAGTCCATCCATCATGGAGAATAACTACCACCAGCTGCCCAACCACTCAACCAGGCCCAGCCAAGTTGGCACACAAACATAACCACCACAATAAGGAATCTGAGGAGAGATTGTGTGATTATTGTCAGCCAGCAGTACTGAGAGGAGGCAGTTGTTGCACAATCTGCTGTGCTCAAAAAAGTGGAAGGAGCCTAGCATGAATGGGTACCTCCAAGAGAGGAGGCTGGTGGTGATTGATTCTTATGTTCAGTGTAAGAAAGATCAGCCAGAGGCACAAGCACAGGAAGGGGGAACTGCTACCTGTGGGTCTGTCTGTTTGGAGTGGTTTGCTGAGGGTAACTAGGCTGCAGAGAAGACTCCAGGTGAGTGGGGGTAAGGTTTCCCTAGCCAAAGACTTGGTGGAGGCAGGGAGATGTTTCATCCGTAGTCTCTGGAAAGCTGTGTTTGTTAGAACAGAGAATGTAGCTGTCTAGTCACAATTCACTGGCATGGGACTGACACCTTCTGGGTACCTGAGCCATTTACCCAGTTCCTGCTGAAACTCAAGTGAAAGGACACCCAGAGACTAGCTTCTTTAACCACCCCGACACAGGCCTTTCCCTTTGCGTGTCTTCAGCACAAGCAACTAGTGTTTGATAGTGATGAGTTATTTCATTTCCTTTCTTTGGCTCCTTTCTTGTTCCATGGTTGCCTGTGCCACTGTAAGCCTGACCTCTTCTCCTGAATGTTCCTTTCCAAGCTCCTGCATGCCTTCTCCACAACTTGAATTCCTCCTGATCTATTTATACTATGTCTTTATCACCATGTAGATTCCATGAAGTTGTTTTCTCCTTGTCTGTGTCTGATCCCTCAATGCTTAAAATGATAATGCTTTGACTGGTATCAGCTTCTTTTCTTTCTGCAATCACTGACCCCACTCTGTCTCCCTTTCCAATCAGCCCTCAATCTAACTCTTTGTCCTCTCATTTGATGTTCAGAATTCCAGGATTATTATTAGTATCTGTTTCACTCAACTTTTCCTGGTGTCTGTAATAGTGGGATTGGGTGGAGTGTGTTAGTAGGACATCATCATTTCTTTGCCTCTCAATTACATGGTTCTTTTACTCATAATTTTATTTAGTTTTATAAACTCTTCTGTATTGTGATATATTTCATAATAAAACCTAAGAACTGTAAATAAACAACTGAATAACAAACTATCTGAATGAATCAATGCATAATAATAATCATATCATAGGTTTATCAGGCATATGAATTTCATGTCCTTTTCTAGGTTAAAATCTCAAGAGTTAGAACCATGTCACATGCTTTCTTATATTCTCTTATTCTGACTTTATTTTGAATATACATTATGGAGTAATTTTCTAGTAAATATTTAATAGCTAGCTCTCTGGAAGGTGTGAAAAAAGTCCTAATTTTAACATTTACTTATTTCTATGGTGTAAATTCTCCTACCATGTTGTTATTGTTTTTGTTGTTGTTATGTGCCGTTGAGTCAGACCCGACTCATAGTGACCCCTCCTTGGGTTTCTGAGGTGGGATCACTACAGAAGTAGATTGCCCCATCTTCCTTCTGAGGAGTGGCTGGTGGGTTTGAACCACCAGCCTTCTGGTCAGCAGTCAAGTGCTTTAGGCACTACGCTACCAGAGCCAAGTTCATTCCACCAGTATGATCCCACCAAATACTGAACTATGAAAGATGTGCACTATTAGCTCTTACAAACTAGTTTAAATCACTTTATAAGCCAAAAAGAAAAGAAGGAAAAAAAAAAACACTGCCATTGAGTCAACTCCAACTCATAGAAACCCCATATGGTTTCCAAGGTTGTAAATACTCCCAGAACTAGATTTCCTCATCTTTTTCACATGTAGCAGCTAGGGGGTTTGAACCATCGACTTTCTGGTTACCAGCTAAATGACTTACCCACTATGCCAGCAGAACTCATACCACTTTATAAAGGGTCAGTAGATTTTTTAGTTAAAATTTTGATGTTGAATATATGATTGAAGGACTCACAAGAAACCAAAGTATAATTTGTTTAAAAATAACAAATAATATCTTATGATTAGGGCTTAGATTCACACCAAACCAAACCTGTTGCTGTGGAGTTGGTTCTGACTCATAGAGACCCTACCTAACAGTAGAACTGCCTCATATCATTTCCAACGCTGTAAATCTTTATAGTAGCAGACTGCCATATTTCTTTCCCTCAGAGAAGCTAGTGGTTCATACTGCCAATTTTTTCAGTTAGTAGCTCAGCACTTTAAACACTACACCACCAGGACTCTTTGGGGATCGGGTTAGATCTCTATTATTCAAACTTGCACATACCTATGTAGAACCATAAGAACACAAGTAAGTTTATACCTACTGAGAATCAGGTTGATTATAAAAGCAAAAATGTAGTGTTAAAATAAATTCCCAAAAATAATAGAAGGAAAACCAAACTAGAGGACAGAATTAATATATAATAAGTTTGGTGACATTAAACTCCCTTAACCTCTACTAAAACTCTTAATATCCCCTAGAAAAATTTACATATGACTTATTCCAATTATTTATACATATGGAAAAGCATGATTAACATTGTTAAATATTCACCCTAGATGGTAGCAAAGTAGAATTCAGAAGTTCAAAGATAAAATAGGTAAGCTCTGTGGGTCAGAGCTATTTAAATAATAATAAGTATGAGTTATGGAAAATCTCAATATATTATACTGATACTGGAGTCAGACTTATCTGTTATGATTTTTGACTTGGCTATTGATTAGCCTTTTTGCTTTGGGTTAGTCATGAAAAAACTCTATGCCTGAGTTCCCTCACTTACAAATTCAAATAACATTAGAACTTACCTTGAAATGTTATTGAGAATATTTATTGAGAAAATATGATATATAGTAAGTGGTTAATAAGTTATTTTGTATATATTGAATATAAAATATCTCATCTTTAGAGAGAGAAATCAATGCCTGTGGAGTTAGTTTTACTTACAAAACATTTTATCAATAATTCTAGAAGTACATTTTCTATAACAAAATCAATAGATTAGCTGTCACAATTGGTGTCTGCATGATGCCACCAAGTACAACTCAATCATTAATTTTACATAGAATTGGATACCTTCACCAAACTACAGTTAAGCAGGAAACAAAAATGATCTAATATATAATGAATCTGACTGACTCATTAAGATGCCTGGATTTTGTCATGAATTGCAGGCATAGTAATTTCTTACAGAATGATGTCTTCTCTTAAATATACTTTTGATAATGTATTTTCCTGTATCAAAGAAGATTTAGATAAGAGAATTTGAAACATGGTTATGTAATACACCAAAGGAATTTTTGCCACAGTACAAAATCTTTAATTTTTGAAAGTAGTCTTAGATGCCATGCAGATGTTTTATTATATAAATATTTTTTATTTCTTTCTCTGGAAATTTTAGAAAAAGGTTAAATTGAGAAAAGAAAACTGTTTCTTACATCTTGGGAAAATTATGAAGGGCTTCATCAACTGTTAGTAAGTTTAACATTCAGAAGAAAAGGAGTTGTTTTAGGCTGGGTTCTCTCAAGAAGGAAAACCAGCAAAGATAATATAAGGAGAGAGAAAGAAGAAAAAAAATATATGTCAAGGAAATGGCTCAGGAAGTTCTTAAAGCAGGCAAGAGTCCATGGGTCATATGTCAAACTGGAGGCTTCTCCTAACTCATATAGCTTCAGGGGCTGGTGAATCCAAGATTGACAGGGAATACAGCAGGCTTCTGGCTTTAGAGGCTGATAAATCCAAGATTGACAGGTAAGATGGCAGATTCTTGGCTCACAGGGGGCAAAAGTAACAATCTTAAATCACCAGACAATATGTAGGCCTCTGGTTCAAGTCCCAGAACTGGAGGTCAGATGATGACAAGCCAGATGCAGGATCACGAACAAGCAATAAGTCAGAGAACTTTACCAAAACTTTTCTATATATATTGGAAGCAAATTATACTCTGAAGGAAACTCCCTTTCAGTGGTTTGGCTGCTCATAACAGATCTCATCATGGAGGAGACTACACTATATTAGATCTCATCTTAAGGGTTGACGTCATCATAACTGTTAAATCACTTAGAATCATGGCTCAGACAAGTTGACACACATTCTTTGCTAACATAAGGGTTAAAACACAAATAAAGGTTTTCACAACAAACCTCACAAAATAATACTCCAAATTATTAATGAACAAATTAATATCTATTATCACTTTCATTCCCCCTCCCCCCCCAAAAAAAATAAAGTTGCCATCAAGTCATTGCCGACTCACAGTAACCCTATAAGACAGACCTGCCCATAGGGTTTTCAAGACCATACATTTTTACAGAAGCCACTTCTTTCTCTCAAAGAGTGGTCAATGGGTTCAAACCTTCATCTTTTTAGGTAGCAGCTAAGTGCTTAACCACTGTGGCACCAGGGCTCCTTATTATTGCTTAGAAAGTGAGAAGCTAAAGGGATATTCTCCTTAATAATAAAATTCTGATCTCCTAAATCTGATGCTCCTAAAAAAGCAAGGAAAATAAAATCACTTTTCCCAAATACTAAGCATAGATCCAAACACATTAATCTATTTAATAGAACATGGAGATACAGTGGCCCAATGTCCTATGGGAATACATTGACTAAATAAATTACCTTATTTTCTTTACAAGCCAAGGTAATTGTGTATTAATATTTCTTGGAAAATAATATTGTGAATCAGTGATCTAAATCTTCCTATTTGAATTTAAAAAAAAAAATAGGGAAAGCAGAGTATGTAATCCCAATTAAAATTAGAAATTAGAGAAAAATTGAGCTTTAACATCGTTTCAGCATCTAACTCTGACATCTACTACTCCCCAAAAGCAAAAAAGGCAATCACAATTGCCTGGGTGAGGAAACAACTGTCAAATCAGATCAACTACCTTTAAGAGAGCAGAAACCACAAAATTAAATAAAAACACAATTTCATTACTCATCACAACTTACAAAAGTAGCTGAAATAATTTGGTTGGTCTTGTATGGACACTGAGGTGCCACACTCTTCATCTGAACCACCTGTTTTTTCACTTTTCATCTAAACTGGTGTCATGCAGAAAAACCAATCCCAGCCAGGTTCAGTCCAATATCCTAAAGCTGAAACCTGGCTTTTATCAATTTAAACAGGTAAATTGATTCATTCAAGTAAGAAAAGAAAAGCCAATTTGGGGCTGGAATTACCCATTCTGGATGATACAGGAAAAAAAAAAAAAAAAGGATAATCGCCACATCTTCATTTCCCACAGAGTAATATGGACAAAGATAATGCATAGGAGTCACAGCCCAAAGTGAATGTGGAGATTTAAGTAATTTAACTAATGTGGATAGTCTATCTGAACAATGAAAACCAAATAAGATTACATGGAATGTCTTTTTTCACCTGACTACTTCAGTTGCTATTGTTATACAGAGTTTGGAGTTTCTAAGTAAAGATTAATCTGTGAATGCAAAATTGTATGTTGTGAAAGCTGCTGGTGTCCCACCAGATGCCCTTTTCTACTTAACACTCCCATTCACCAGCAGCTGTGAGTCTTGGCTGAAAATGGCTCACAGCTTCCACCTCCCCAGAGAATTTCTCTCAGCCAAACTGAGGCCACTTCCTCTGGAGACTATGTATCTTTGTACCCAATCCTCCAAACACCCTGGCTAATGGATGATTGTTAAAAGGTTACATGGCTGGTTCTCATGCCTGAAGGTGAACTTACTCTATGGTGTTATTTGTGCTTCAGAGCTTCCATCTGAGATCAGACTGAAGCTGGTTCTTCAGTTGAGACAAGAAAGAATTTTGGCTTAGCATTTTCCCCTGGCTTTGTTTTTATTCTTTCACTTCTTCTTCATCTGAGAGCACTCCCCCAATAAATTATTTGAAAATGATTCCCCATCCTGGACTCTGCTCCTAGGAAACGTCACCTAAAGCATGTGGCACTAGATGTTGTCCTATGAAGCCAACTTTAAGAATGAGATTTGTCATTAGATTATTCACCATCTGCTTGGTAAAGAAGACTCACTCGCCATTACTTGTTGTTGTTGTTGTTATGTGCTGTTGAGTTGGACCCGACTCATAGCAACCCCTTCTTGGTTTTCCAAGGCAGTATCACTACAGAAGTAGATTGTCCCATCTTCCTTCTGAGGAGTGGCTTGTGGGTTTGAACCACAGCCTTCTGGTTAGCAGTTAAGTGCCCTAGGTACTACGCTACCAGAGCTCCCCCATTACTGGTAGCAGGGATAATATTGGTGGTCTTGGTCAACTATGACAAACGAGGATAATGTATAGATGAAGGAGAAGCACTAACTGGTGCAATATCTGGGGCATGTGAGAGGTTAGGGGAACAATAGCAACTAAAAGGACTGTGGTACTGGGCACCATTGATGCTTTTAAAAGGAACGCTATAATACAATTCTGTTCATCAACAATTTAAAGGAACATGTATAAGTTACAGGTCTTCATTGACAGCACTTAAAGATACTATTATCTCCTACAACTGAAGGTCAGACACATAAAAATAACTTAATTCTAAATGTGCTATCATTATGCCAAAATCAGGATCCTAAGAGGAAAGAAGTGGGATTCTCAGGCTTGAGATGGGGATATTCAAGATGTTCTTTAGGAATTTAAATGTAAGAAGCTAATTTGGCATAATTACAGTAAAAGAAATCTAGATCGAAATGTCAGGGAGGAAATTTTACCCATTGGGATTTATGGAGAAGATACATAGAACATTGTGTTCTTGGAGTCCTGTTCAATAGATAATCAATAC
>NW_006921812.1:3859909-3860797 GCF_000298275.1 Orycteropus afer afer | reverse complement strand
TTTGACACAGAGGGACAGTCACTCTTCCAATGTCTTTTCAAACCACACGCTGGACATGGGCCGGGGGCCGGTCGGGGCTGAGGGCAGGATTTGGCCCAGTGCTTTTTCTTACTGCGCTTGAAGCAGGATTGGGGAGCTGCCGAGGAAGGAGGTCTTCTGTCACTATGTGTTGGCCTCAGGACTACTAGTAAGGCATTGGCCTGCAAGGTGGTCTTCTGGTGGGTTTTTGTTTCTTTATTTGCTTCCGCTCTCCTTTCTCGGGTGTTAAAAGACTTTAAAGGCCATACTTACTCAGTCTCCGATGGGAGTTTGGGGTTCCTCTTTAGCTTTCTTTAATTTTTTTTCTAATGTCAGGAGCTGACTGAGTTATGAAATGAGTGGCTGGAACTGTGGTTCTAGCCGGAAAGGAAAGGTCTAGACGGGTAAATTGGTTAAGGGTTTTAGTTAATCGGTTCAGGAAGGTGGCTGGGTTTTCATCTAGAAGTTGGGTACTGTTTTGGAGTTTGTCAAAATTAATTGTTTTATGAGAGGCAGTTTGCAGACCTGTCAGGAGGCATTGGAGCATTTTATTTTTGTGGGATCTTTGGTGTGTTTGGACTGGGTGTTTGGAGAGTAAAGGGTGGGAGAGGCAGAGGAGGATGTCTGGGGCGGTTGGTGAGACAGGAGGACAGGGAGCTGTAGGTGTAAGGGGAAGGGAGGAAGATGTTACCTGGGGGAGAGGGGGTTGTGTTGCAGCATAAGGAGGGGGTCTGGGGGGTAGGGGCAAGTTTTCCAGTGGGTCAAAAAAGGAGGAAGAGGAAATTATTTGAATGGTTTCAGAGGGGGAGAGAGGTTTGGGTTTTTTGTGAGCAAGGAGGATTTAAGTGGTATTACATTTTAAGCACAATA
>NW_006921812.1:3852886-3859059 GCF_000298275.1 Orycteropus afer afer | reverse complement strand
TTATATATATATTAAATATGTAATCAAATAGATCAAAAATGGAGCAGCTGAAAGCTGAAATAACCATTGATGGAAATTTGCAATCACTAACTCAGTTTTCAATCATAGGCTAGTTCTCAGACCCAGAATTCACTGACTAAACAGAGTTAATTCTCATTGAGAAAGGAGCCTGCAATACTACAGCAAGTATAGAAGCATTTCTCCCAGCTCTCTCAAAGGAACTGTGACATTTACTTGAGTAACAATACTTTGGTTAAGAAGAATTTCCTGAACTTTCAATGACTTTTGAAAGCAAGAATGGAGTTGACCCTCAAACCCAAAAATCCAGTGACATCATAGCATTTCTTTTAGAATAGGATGGGTGTGGAGGAGGCTACGTGTAAGGCCACAGTAAGGAGAAAAGGATGCACAAAAGTGAGGTTAAAGAGAAGTTTTTATTCTGAGTTTCCGGGGGAGGTTTACGGGCCCCCGAGAGGGGCCCGGGCGAGGTTCACGGGTCCCTGAGAGGGGCCCGGGAAGTCGCACTGCTTGGCTGGGGAGGGGAGGGTTTATAGTCTTGTGGAGGACCTAAGTGGAGACACTAAGGAAATAGTGGGGTCCAATTAGCTGTTAGTATGGGTCTGCACTTAATTAGCATGAGGGGGCTTCACAAGAGGAAGCTTGCCACTGCATGGGACTTTCCAGTCTGGGCGGGTTCTGTTACTTCCGTTGTCTTATCAGGCTGTCTCATCAGGGCTTGACGCCCGGAGGAAGCTGCTAACTGAAATGCTGGTGGCTTGGGTTTGCTTCGGCCTAACACTACGTAGTGCGATAGATTGAATAATTTTCTCCCTCTCCAAATACATCTATTTTCTAATCCTCAGAACATATTAATATGACAAAATGGGACTTGCAGATGTGATTAAGGAACTTGGAATGACAATTACCCGGTACCATGATAAAATATCAAAGAACTCTAGGAAGAGTGAGAATCAGAGGAGAAGGTGATTTGATGACAGAAGCAGAGATTGGAGTGGTGTTCTTTGAAGATGGAGAAATGAGCACAAGCAAAAGAACAGAGATATTCATCATAAGCTGAAAAAGGAAAAAAAAAAAAAGAGTCTTTCTATAGATTCTACAGAAAGAACTAGCTCTGCCTACACATTGACTTTAACCAAGTGAAACTGATTTTGGACTTCTGACCTCCAAAATGGTAAGAAAATAAATTTATGTTGTTTTAAGCCACTAATTTTGTAATTTGCTGTAATTTGTGACAGCAGAAATAGGAAATTAATGCAGGTTATAAATGGAGTCTTCGCTTAGGTCCAACTTACTTAGCATTCACTGGCTCCACAGCCTCATTAAACTGTCATTTCCTTGGTTCAAAATGTATGTCTAGAATAGACATATTTAGCAGTGGACAAATTCTTTACTTCCTTATCCTGTGAAATAAAAAACGTAGTAGCAAAAAAAGCCTAAGTGAAATCCCCTGATACCTCAGTTCAGATCAATATCCTCATGGGGTAAGACTAACTTGACAGAGGAAGAAAAAAATGCACTCTGAGTTTAGAGATGTGAATTGGTATGTGGACTTAACACAAAAATAGATGGTCTGATTAACCTACAGCCCACTCCACAGCCAGGGTTATCCCTCATTGACAGTGGGGAGAGGAAATCCTACCAATGAACACTATTCAGGCAGTGCATTTGGTCAGCTTCTTTGTATGGAAACAAAAGTTGCTAATGGTAAGAAAATACACTTTATTTTCTTGGGTAGCTATATAACCTCATCCCCTACCTCACTCAGCCTACTGCTAACTGGCATGGGAGTACAAAAGATTTCCTGCCTTAATGGGCCTAACTCTGATGAAATATATGCACTGTATTTTCCTGTGAGGTCACATTGTAGATGTTCCAGAGCTGAAATTATACTCTTGCTTAGCTTTTTCCCTTCTCTTACTTTCCTTTTAAAGCCACAAAAACATGAATTCTGTTCTTAGGCTCTGCTTCCAGAGAAACCAATCTTAGACATTATGCTTCTGAACTGTATTGTTGATGGCATCATTTAAGTGATAATACAGTGAAACTTGTGACAGTGGGAACTCAGTGAGACTGCCTTGTTTTTCCAGGTCTCACAATTTTTCTGCTTTTGACAGGGTGCAGTCATACCACTTTTCTTTCACACTCTATTAATAGAAATATTTGAGTTTTCCTTCTCTGACAGGGGTCCATCTTACACAGGTCTGACTTTCACATATTTTACTGTCTACCTCTTCCCTTGTCTACTTTAGGAGCTCTGGTGGCATAGTGGTTAAAACACTTGGCTGCTAGCCAAAGATCAGCAGTTTGAACTCACCAGCCACTCCATGGGAGAAAGATGAGGCAGTTAGCTTCCATAAAGATTTACAGTCTTGAAAACCCTGTGGGACAGTTCTACTTTGTCCTATAGGGTAGCTTTGTCTTGGAATCAACTCAATGGTGGTGTTTTGTTTCTTTTTTTAAAACCTACTTTAAGAAATCTACTATTGGTATAATTAAAAATAGCACAATAATATCATTGAGTGAGATTTTTAAAAATCAACATTATAACCAAATCTGGCTAGCTAAATATCTAATCTATATAGTTCCCCCCCCCCAAAAAAAATGCTCTGTTCTACCTATTGTACTTTTAAGAAAATGCTTCAAGAACATATTTCTGATACTTTCAATATCATATTTTCCTATTGGCTCACTGTAGTCCTAACATTGGCTCTCTATGGACCTGACATTACTGATGCCAAATAATGTGGTAGTCATGTTTGTGTGTCAACTTGGCTAGGCCTGGTTGAATGGCTGGGCAGATGGTGGTAGTTATTCCCTATGATGAGACTGGTAATCAACTCCACGGTGGGATCTACCACAAGCAGCTGAATAGCTGCCTTAGGGATGTGGCCTGCTCCTGTATATATAAGGAGAAGCCTTGGGACTGGTCTCTAGCCTATGGCACACTTGGATCCTGCATGTAGCTGTGTCATTGCTCAGCAGCCTGCTATGCTCTGCTGACCTTGGGACTTAAATGGACTAGAATTAATGGCCTGTTGTGTGGTTTGGTAACATCAGGACTGTGCCTTTTTACTTGTCAAACTTGGGGCTTCTCAGCCTCAGCAGCCAGCAGTTGTCTGAGTGAAGAAATGCCACTAGCTCCAGTGGGTCAGAAGCAAGGAGGCAGAGCTGAGCCCCAAGGTTGAGGGGCTTTCACCCAGCCCCTAGAGCCTGGCATTTTGAACTTGAACTTAATTAAAGCTCCAAATTGTAAGAATAAATTCCTGTTTGTTAAGACCATCCCATTTGTGGTATATTTCTGTCAAAGTGGCACTAAGTAACCAGAATAAATAGATGCTGGCTGAAAGTAAAGAATACCAGAAAGATGTTTACCTGCGTTTTATTGACTATACAAATGCATTAGACTCTGTGGATAATAACAAATTGTGGATAACATTGCAAAGAATGGTAATTCCAGAACAATTAATTGTCCTCATGAGGAACTTGTACACAGACTAAGAGGCTGTTGTTGCTGTTGTTATATGCTGTCGAGTTGGTCCTGACTCATAGCAACCCCTTCTTGGGTTTCCAAGACAGTATCGCTATGGAAGTAGATTGCCCAACCATCCTTCTGAAGAGTGGCTGGTGTGTTTGAACCACCAGCCTTCTGGTTAGCAGTCAAGTGCTTTAAGCACTATGCTACCAGAGTCATTTGTAAAGAACAAGGGGATACTGCACAGACTAAAATCAGGAAAGGTGTATGTCAGGATTGTGTCCTCTGACAATAATAACTCAATGTGTATTTAAAAAAAAAAACAAAACTCACTGCCATTGAATAGTTTCCAACTCAAAGTGACCCCAAATGGGTTTCCTGTGCTGTAAATCTTTATGGAAGTAGATCGCCCCATCTTCCTTCCGTGAAGGAGCAGGTGGGTTTGAACTGCTGACCTTCTGATTAGCAGTCAAGTACCTTACCCATCATGCCACCAGAGTTCCTTACTCAAACTGTATGCTGAGCAAATAATCCAATTAGCTAGACTATACAAAGAGGAATGTAGCATCAGGATTGGAGGATGATTCATTAACAACCTGCAGTATGCATATGACACAACTTTGGTTGGTAAAAGTGAAGAAGACTTGAAACACTTACTGATGAAGATTAAAGACTACAGCCTTCAGTATGGAATATATCTCAACATGTTGTTGCTGTTGTTATGTGCTGTCGAGTCAGACCCAACTCATAGCAACCCCATCTTGAGTTTCCGAGGAGGTATCACTAAGGAAGTAGATTGCCCAACCTTCCTTCTGAGGACTGGCTGGTGGGTTTGAACCGCCAGCCTTCTGGTTAGCAGTCAAGTGCCTTTGGCACTACGCTACCAAATCCTCACAATTGGACCAATAAGCAACATGTAGAAAAAATTGAAGGTATCAAGGACTTAATTTTACTTGGATCCACAATCAATGCCCATGGAAGCAACAGTCAAGAAATCAAATAACATATTGCATTGGGCAAATCTGCTGCAAAAGTCTTCTTTAAAGTATTAATGAGCAACGATGTCACTTTGAAGACTAAGTTGCATCAGACTCAAGCCATGATATTTTCCATAGCCTCATATACACAGGAGACAAATAAAGAAGATTGAAGAAGAATTGATGCCTTTGAGTTGTGGTGTTATCAAAGAATATTGCTAGAAGAACAAACAAATCTGTCTTGGAGGAAAGACTGCCAGAACGACTCTTAGAAACAAGAATGACTACATTTCATCCTTCATCCTTTGATCATGTTTCAGGAGGGATCGTTTCCTGGAGAAGGATATCATGTTTGGTAAACAGAGGGTCAGTGAAAAATGGGAAAACTCTCAAGGTGATTGATTGACACAGTGGCTGCAATGATGGTTCAAGTATAACAATAATTGTGAGGATGCTGCAATACCAGGCAATATTTCATTCTGTTGTACAAAGGCTCAGTATGAATCACAACCAATTTGATGGCACCTGATAACATAATCCTAAAGTGGTTCAAAAATTAAAATGGTGAAACCAGGGAAGTGATGAATTAATTAAATCCCAAAATAATTTTGTAGGTGAAAACTCATCAGTATTGTAAAATTCAAATCAGTGTGGCCAGTATACATCATTCCTTGACCAAGTTTTGTGTGTGTGTGTGTGTAGTATTTGGCAAATCAACACATAGTAGGGAAAAAAAAAATTAAAAAATCAAGGGAGAAAGTTCTTTATAAGGAAATTGATGACTATGCCAACATCAAATTCAATTTACTAAAATAACCTTAACCAACTTATCCACTTTTCCAGATTACACAATTTAAAATTTTACAAGGAGATGGGCTCTCAAATGAACATATTTTTTACCAAGCATTTCAATGATTCAAGTAAATAAATGGAAATCAAATAATATAAATGATAATTTTAAATAATGTCTTTGTAATGCGGGAGCATAAAAAGAAGATAAGAAAGTGTATTTATGTTGTTGTTGTTATTGTTGTGTGCCATCAAGTCGGACCCTACTCATTGTGACCTCTCCTTGGGTTTCTGAGGCAGTATCGCTACAGAAGATTGTCCAACAATATATATGGAACTCCAGTAGTGTTGTGAATAAGGCACTTGACTGCTAAGCTAAAGGCCGGTGGTTCAAACCCACCAGCTGCTCCACAGAACCAAGAATGGGTGATTTACTTCTGCAAAGATTTATAGCCTTGGAAAACCAATGGGGGTCACTATGAGTTGGAAATGACTCAATGGCAGGGAGCTTGTTTTTTTTTGGTTTATGTGTGTGTGTGTGTGTGAGCTCTGGTAGCATAGTGCCTAAGGCACTTGACTGCTAACCAGAGGCTGGCGGTTCCAAGCCACCAGCTCCTCCTTGGAGGGAAGGTTGGGCAACCTACTTCCGTAGTGATACTGCCTCGGAAACCCAAGGAGGGGTCACTATGAGTTGGGTCCAACTCGACAGCACATAATAACAACAACATGTATGTGTGTGTAGTGCCTAAGGCATTTTGACTTCTAATCAGAAGGTTGGCAGCTCAAAGCCACCAGCCACTCCTCAAAAGGAAGGCTGGGGAATCCACTTCCATAGAGATACTGCCTCAGAAACCCAAGGAACGAGTCGCTATGAGTTGGAACTGACTGAATGGCCATGAGGTTTATATATATAT
>NW_006921812.1:3848002-3852606 GCF_000298275.1 Orycteropus afer afer | reverse complement strand
TATATATATATATATATATATTTGTTGTTGTTATGTGCCGTCTAGTCAGCCCCTGACACACAGCGGCCCCCCCTTAGTTTTCTGGGGCAGTATCACTACGGAAGTAGATTGCCCCATCTTCCTTCCAAGGAGTGGTTGGTGGGTTTGAACCATATATACACTTATATATATACACACCCACACACACATATATATAAAGTATATATATATATAGATATATATATATAGATATAGATATAATGTATATATAAATGTGTAGATATAAAATGAAAGTAAGTATGCTTCACTGACTGATTATGAGTTGGCTGAATGAGCAAGGCTGCTATAATGTCAAAGGCCTTTCAATAAATGGATTACAGCAACTAACCCTATATTTATTTTTGGCTTTTGACACATAATAAAGACCTTATCTTTTCCCATCCCAATAAATATGGATGTTCAGTATCATCTGAGATTAAGCAGTTGCTTTGTCAAAGATCACACTGGAAATAATGGCTATCCTTAACCTTTTGCTCTCTGGCATCTGCCATCAGTACATTACTCAAACTCTACTCTCAAAATCACTGACAACTTTCTAATCATCAAATCCCATAATTCCAAAGAGTCTATATACCCAACATTTTAGAGTGAAAATAAATATAAATATTTATTTACATATACACTATCAATAACATCTAAAGAATGATAAAGACTCTGGACAAATAAACTTTTCTAATTATTAATGACCAGTGGTCATGTGAGAATGAATGATTGAGCCAGAAGATACCTACAAAGAATTCCATCAACTTAAAGAGCTGCATATGAGGTATACTGTAAGAGAATACATGATATTTATATTAATGTCACTGAGAATTTTATCTATGCTTTCATGAGAAAGCCAGACATTAAAAGCCCATAGTCTACCTGGGACTGAAGGGGGAAAAAAATTCAGAAGTGACTCTGTAAGTACAGTTGAAATATAGACTGGGAATCTGAAAATAATAAACTCAAAGTTCAATTATTCTAGGTAGAGTAATACAGGGCTTTAAATCTAAAGGTATGTTGAAAACTGGGAGATTAATCTTATCTGTGGCTTGGATGAAAAAAAGTGAACAAATATAAGCAGTTTTTTGAGTAGAAATTCCAAGTGCAAAATTTTAGCAGTGCTACTAAAATCACTGTTTATTAAGGCAGATGGCAATTGGTAGGAAGAGATGGGGACTAGAACTCTCACAGTGCTATCTACATAAAATCAGTCTCTTGAAAATTTTATCCACTCTGATCCAACAAAAGGTTATTAATTTTGTAGATTTCAATTCATTTACTAGAGCTTCCAGCATTATTTTCTGATTAAAGGAAAAGAAAGAGTATATAACTTAGTTAAATCCAAAAAAGTAGATGCAAACAGCTGATTATTCTTGTTTTCATTTTCCAATATTAGTAGTGAGATGTTTAAAGACCTTGAAAAATCTCTAGTTTTAAGGTTCAAATTTAAACCACAATATCCCCAAAGAGTTCCAGCAAGATGGCAGACTAGGCAGAAGGACTGCACAGACCCTCTTCAACAAAGAAAAGGGAAACCAAGTAACACAGACACAAGATAATCTCAAACCCCTGAGCCTTGAAGGGAAGGATATAGAAGTGGATTAAACCCCAACTAGCAGAAGAATTTGCATGAAAATACCAAAAAAGGAGACATATGGAGGTGTGGTCTGACAGCAGTTATGAGCGATTCTGACAGTACAGACAGCTTGGAGATTCTTGAGTGGTGGTAGGACCTAAGAATTAACATAAAAATCAGCCCTGCTAGCCAGGGACTGCATGGAGGACTGCTCTGGTGGCTGGGAATAAACGGAGAAGGTGAAGAGAAAGGCGGGCTCAGCTGTGGACTTTTGCAGGTCTGGTGGGTGCTGCCATTTTGAAGGTCTAAAAGTGGCTTGATTATTTTGGATGTTTAAAGAGACAGAGTTCTCGCAGATTCCTGGAGCTTGAGAACACGCACTGCTTTCCAGCAACCTCAAGGACCTTCCGGACCTGCAAGACTGAAAAGTTTTTTGAAGGTTATTCAATTGTAATCTGTGTCTAACTGAGTGGGAGGCAACAACAGTCCTCATAAGACACAACTACACCCACACCTCCTGCAACTTCACTTACTGAGTGAGAGCTACTACCTCCTTCTCCACCAACGGGCCAATGATAAAAAACCACCAAGAAGAGCCTGAATCACCCTTGGCTGCTCCTCACAAACAGTTAACAGAGATCTAAATACAACAATGCCACGATACCTTGGAGACAGCAGACCATCACAGTCCACACAAAGAAGCAGCATAAAGTGTTAGAAACAAGGGAGCAGGATACAGACCCAGAACACATCCCTGAGGAAGAAGCAGCATTCAAACTCTCTGATAAGGAATTCAAAAGAATTATCTTTACATATCTTCAAAGGTTTGAGAGACAGACCAAAGAAAACACAGAAAAAAACCTTAGAAGAATTTTGGAAAAAAAAAATAAGAACAAAATTACAAAATAAATGAAGATTAGAAATGATTCTAAATCTACAGATAGAAATCCAGAATATTAATACTAAATTGTCAGAAATAGATAACACATTGGAGGAGCATAGGAGTAGAATTGATGCAATGGAAGACAGAATTAATGAGATGGAAGACAAATACCTGAATACTTCTTTGGAAAAGGATCAATAAGAAAAAAAATCAAAACAAAATGAAGAAAGCCTAAGGTTCATGTGGGATTCCATCAAAAGGAATAACTTACGTGTCATTGGAATTCCAGAACAGGAAGAGAAAAACAAAACCACTGAGAAAATTGTCCAAGATTTGCTGGAGGAGAACTTCCCTGATATGATGAAAGATGAGGATATATGCATTCAGGAAGTCCAACTAACCCCAAACAGGATAGACCCCAAAAGAAAATCACCAAGACACATCATCATCAAACTCATCAAAACCAAAGACAAAGACAGAATCCTGAAAGCAGCATGGGAAAAACAAAAAGTTACCTACAAAGGACAGCCAGTAAGAACAAGCTCTGATTTCTCAGCAGAAACCAAGCAAGCAAGAAGGCAATGGGAAGGCATATATAAAATCCTGAAAGAGAAAAATTTTCAACCAAGAATTATATACCCGGCAATATTGTCCCTCAAATATGATGGTGAAATTAGGAGATTTCCAGATAAGCAGAAACTTTTTTCTTCATTTTTGTTCATTTTGTGTTTACTCTAACTCCTTATAATTTTCTTCTTTCTTATTTTAGTTGTTGTTGTTGTGTGCCATCAAGTCGGCTCTGACTCATAGCGACCCCTCCTTGGGTTTCCGAGGCAGTATCACTACGGAAGTAGATTGCCCAACCTCTTATTAATTGTCTTTGTGGTTATCCTGCAGTAAGTTTTCATCTTCCTAAAGTTGGAACTCTGGTGACATAGTGCCTAAGGCATTTGATTGCTAAGCAGAAGACTGGAGGTTCAAACTCACCAGCGACTCTTTGGAAGAAAGATTGCGCAATCTACTTCCATAGATTCCAAGGGGGTAGCCTTGGAAACCCAAGGAGAGGTTGCTATGAGTCAGAAACAACCATCAACTGAGAAATAGATAACCAAAGTACGATACATACATACAATGGAATATTATGCAATGCTAAAGAATTATGTAGAATCTGCAAAACACCGCATAACATGGATGAACTTGGAGGACACTATGCTGAGTGAAATAAGTCAATCACAAAAGGACAAATATTGTATTAGTCTGTTATTGTAAAAGTTGAGGAAAGTTTTATCTATAGAAGGAAATTTTCTTAGTTGGTTACCAGGGTGAGAGGGGAGGGGAGGGAAGGCTGTTAGATAGATAGAGATAAGTATTGATTTGGGTGAAGAGAAGGGCAATGTACCTAATGTGAGTGACCAATATGGCAGCATTGAGGAAGAGATAGACACAAAGAGGTATATGGGAGGTACAGACAACAAATATGAACCCTTTTGCACATACAACAAATATGAACCCTTTTGCATATACAGTACTGCATTGTCAGTGAAGGCAAGCATGGGTATATGGGTGGACAGATGGGTGGACAGGCTGAACTATTAGGTATGTCTATGAAATGGAGAGTGTATCCAATAACATATATAGGGTTGGCAGATAATGGTCCTATAAGTTTATGTGAATGATCAGAATTCCTAGGTGTATAGTAGAGTTGACAAGGGGAAGGTTGTGGTCACTGCTTGGTCACAGACAGCTACCCAGAGAGACCGAGTAGTTGAACCTGCAGGCTTGGGACCATAGTCACAGGGGACATCAAACTCAATTTGCATAACATACTATATTAAATATTGTTCTACCTCCTACTTTGTCAAGTAGCGACTGGGATCTTAAAAGCTAGCAAGCTGCAATCTAGATGCAACTATTGGTCTCTCCTCTTCCAGAGCAAAGAAGAATGAAGAAAACCAAAATTCATGGAAACAATTAGTCCTAGAGACTAGTACACCATCCGATCTGCAGCCTATATGACTATGAGACCAGAACTAGACGGTGCCCAGCTACCACTGTCATCCACTTGGAAGGGGATCTATGTAGGAGATCCTTGATAGAGAGGGAGAACAATGTGGAACAAAA
>NW_006921812.1:3836062-3847652 GCF_000298275.1 Orycteropus afer afer | reverse complement strand
AAAGTATATGTGAACTGCTGTATGGAACGTGAATTTGCTCTGTAAATCTTCACCCAAATCACAAAAATAAATAAATAAATAATAATAATAATAATATCCCCTCATAACCTGGTTTTCTTATATTTTTACTCAGTTTCATTACTAGAAACAAAAGTAAATCCACTCCCACATTTCAGAAATCAGGAAGTCATCCTTCATACTTCTCTTATTTTGCGTCTTTCAGTCTGGACAAATTCTAAGGATTGAGAGCAGTCCCCCGCTGACAACCACAGGAAAACAAGATTCCAATCCTGAAATCACAAGGAACTGAATTTTGCCAAAAACTTGAATGAGTTTGGAAAACAATTCCGTGCTGTGGATAAGAATACAGTTTGCTGATACCTTGATATCAGTCCAGTGAGAATGAGAACTCAGTCACACTGCCCAGACTTCTAATCTATAAAATCTGTGATAAAATAAATGACTATTTTCTGTTGTTGTTGTTGTTGTTAGGTGAGGTTGAGTCCTCTTCAACTCATAGCGACCCTATAAGCAGCAGAAGGAAACACCACCCAGTCCTGGGCCAGCTCCGCGCGATCCCTGCTGTACTTGAGCCCATGGCCACAGCCACTGTGTCAATCCATCTCGTTAAGGGCCTTCCCCTCTTTCATCGACTCTCCCTCCACCTTACCAAGCATGACATCCTTCTCCAGGGAATGGTCTCTTCTGATAACATGACCAAAGTAACAAACAAACAAACCAAAAAAAACATATTTTGTTTCTGGTTTACAGTCACATGCCTTAGGCAAGTAGGGGAAACCAAGTCTGGCCATTCTCACTTCCAAGGAGCTTTCAGGCTGCACTTCCTCAGGGACAGATTTGTTAGTTCATGGTACTTTCAGCATTCTTCTCCAGCACCACAACTCTAAAGCATCAATTAGACTATTGCCTAATTCATTAAAATGTGTGATAATTTGTTATACAGCATTAAATTAATATAATATTTCTCCAATAAACATAGTCAGTATTATTGGTTGTCTACTTGGAAATCTTCTCCCCTTCTTCCGTACCAATTGCTCACCCCACCCCCAGCTCCCAGAAACGTAGCTTTTATTTTCTAAACCAACTACAGTGATAGAATTCACTTTGCCAGAAAATAGTTCCACAATCCAGCCAGAGGCCAACAATTTGCAATTGTTACAGTCAAACAGAGAGGATAAGATCTAAATTAAACTGGTAAGACTGGGCTAAAGGCCTTCTCTTCTTTGTTTGAAGAAGAAATATGCATACCCAGAATATAAACGAGGAAACATATTTCCCTAAATACTGCTCATCTGTGACCACAAAGGAAGCAACCCTGAAGACAAAGCTGAGGTACAAAGAGGAAGACATAGCTAAGAGAATGGCAGAAGGACCCCATTTTCCTGATCATATTTTGCATGCACTCCATCATATCTCCTTACTTCTTGATTATATGAAATAATAAATTGATTTTCATTGATTGAGCTAAGTTGAGCCAGGGTTTTGTTAAATGGAAATAAAACCTTTACATTTAATAATATATACAGCTGACCTATACAGAGAGAAGTTACAGAGAATAGCTACTTAAAATGAATTCCAAAGATGCTTTCATGGGAAAGTCAGAGTAGTATTGAAGATTAAAATTATCTGTAAATCATGACTTTATTTAAAAGCACAATATCTAACAAATGTTTGCTTAGCTGACAAGACAAGAAAACAATGAAAAGAAATTCTATTCTTCATTTAACAATAACTAACAATAAATGCTACATTATGCTATGAATGTTACATGAACCTTAGACAAATATTTGCATTTCTTCCTATAATTTATAATATTTGGCCACAGAGTATGCGTAGTGCCTAAGGCACTTGACTGCTAACCAGAAGACTGATGGTTCAAACCCACCAGCCACTCCTCAGAAGGAAGATTGGGCAACATACTTCCATAGTGATACCACCTCGGAAACCCAAGGAGGGGTCGCTGTGAGTTGGAGACGAATCAACGGCATGTAACAACAACTAGGCTTTAGTAAATAAAATTTTTAGAAAGTAATCTCAAGCAAATGATCAAAATAGAAATATGGCTCAAGACTAAGTGCTAATCTAAAAAAATAAATAAATTCTGATAATCACAAATGCAAAGAACTCTAATAAAACATTGAAGAAGATTCAAAAAGTTTGTTGTGATCTCACCGATGAGTTCTTTCTTGGGTTCAGATATGCTGGAGGTTGTATAAAAAAATGCCTCCATTCATTCAGTACATAAAATTGCCTGAGCTTTATACATTTTCTCATCTCTATATTGAAATTCAGGTTAAGCATTCTGGAATACACTGGAAAGGGAACCCCATGAGATTAAAGTTTTTTTAAAAAAAAATTATCATTGCTATGCACAGAATGTTGTTATGTGCCGTCGAGTCAGCCCTGACTCATAGCGACCCCTCCTTGGGTTTCCGAGGCAGTATCACTACGGAAGTAGGATTGCCCAACCTTCCTTCCGAGGAGTGGCTGGTGGGTTTGAACCGCCAGCCTTCTGGTTAGCAGTCAAGTGCCTTAGCCACTATGCTACCAGAGCTAGTACTCCATAAATACTTGTTGAAAATATTTCTATTTGAATTCAGAGATTAGTAGATTGTGATTTTGTTTGCTTTTCACCTTCTGAAATTAAAAAAAAAAAAAAAAAACAGTAGAAGAGAAATACAAAAAGGCATACACTTAGATAAGCAATTGGAGGTGATTCTTAAAAGGGAGTAAGCACAAGTAACTACCCAGAGTACAATGTGCAAGGCTGATTTTTTTTTTTTCTTTTTTTCCCCCCTCCAAGTGAATTTAATGAAACATCTGGTGGTATCTAAGAATTCCACCTTGATTTTGGCAACCCAGAACAACATTCCCTTTAAAATGACATTTGGTGGGAGTGTGGGAGTGGGAAGGGTTCAAGCTGATAGCTGGCTTACAGTGAGCCATAATATAACACATTCTGTTAGTTCATAAGCCTCATCTCTTTATGTACCATTTGTTGCAGAATTTTCATCCAGGAGAAAATCCTTTTGAGAAACAGATACAAAGAGTAGAAGAAAGTTATACCAGCTACAATTGTTTTTCTTCTCAAATATAATCAGCAATCATATACGTTAATATCTGCCCAAGCTGGAATTTGGGGAAGGCAGAAATCTGTCAGTGAAGGGAAACTCAAGTATTTTCCACTAAAAGGAGCTATGGAGAAGCAGTAAGACTGCATCCTGTCAAAGGGAGAAAAACTGCAAGACTTGGAAAAACAAGGCAGTTTCACTGAGTTCCGGCTCACAGGTTTCACTGTATTTTGCAGGAAATTTACAAAACGATAAAAATAATCAGACTTTAAATTTAAACATACTGTTTCAAGGTTGCCACTCTGATTTTCTTTTGACAAATGATTGCTTCCTATATTTCAGTATATGTGTTTTTGTGGAATTTTCCTCCAGTTGTTGCTCTGTTTGTAGCCCTGAGTCCAAAGCTTGCTCAAATAGCATAATTCAGTGCTCTGTCTAGGATGATTGGCAGTAAACATAGAGGAACTCTTCACCATCTGGAGTCACTGGGTGCATAATGAAGCACTCAATTACTAGTCAAAACTTTTGAACCCACACAGAGGAGCCCTGAAAGAAAGACCTAGTGATACACTTCCAAAATGTCACGCCCTTGAAAACCCTATGGAGCAGTTCTATCTCACACACATGGGATCACCATGAGTCTGAATCAACTTGATGACAACTAACAGCCATCATGTAGCTAACTCAAGCAGAAAGTCTAGTTAAGAGGAAAATCAGACAATGAAAAGTGGAAAACTGAGCAATGGTGGAGGTGATAGAGACAGACAGTCCCAATGACATCATGTGAACTCATGAACCTAGCTCTGTTCTATTACCAGTACTTTTCAGAAATTTTGGTTATAATTTCTATTTTTTGGTCACAATAGTTTTAACTGAGTGTGGTACTTGAGTGGCTGGGCAGCTGGTGGTAGTTATTCCCCATGATGAGACTGGCAATCAACTCCATGGTGGGATTTATCGGAAGCAGCTGAGTAGCTGTCTTTGGGATGTGGTCTGCTTCCTGTATTTAAGGAGAAGCCTTGGGAATGAAATCTAACCTATGGCACACTTGGACCCGGCATGTGGCCTTGTCTTTGTTGAGCCGACCTTGGGACTTCCAATGGGCTTAAGTTAATGGCCTGCCATGTGGTTTCATAACATCGGGACTGTGCCTTTTTACTTGTCAACCTTGGGGCTTCTCAGCCTCAGCAGCCAGCAGCTGTCTGAGTGAAGAAATGCCTCCAGCTCCAGGGGGCGGGAGCAGGAGACAGAACTGGATCCAAGGTTGAGGGGCTTTCACCCAGACCCTAGAGCCTGGCACTTTGAACTTGGACTTGAAGCCTCCAAATTGTAAGAATGGGCTCCTGTTCACTAAGACTGTCCCATTTGTGGTATATTCTTGTCAGAGCGGCACTAGCTAACTAGAACACTGAGCTTTCCATATTTATAACACAGGAAGTACTGACTAGTACAGGAATGGAGACTAGTGAATGAGTTTTAAAAACCAGGGAAATAAGAAATATTTAGAAAAGCTCATTAGGCTAAATTGGCATGAAAAGAAATCTGGTCTTATAGGATGTTTCTAATGATACACTAGCAGATGAAGTCATTACTTGTTGTCAGCTAAAACCATATAACCCATTGAGGAAGTACCAATTAGAAGTATTTGTTCTTGAAGTAAGAGAAATCCCAACTCCATCTGCCTTAAACAATAAATTTTATTTTGAAGGTGTTTGTAACTGGAAAGACAAAAGTAGCAGAAAATCATTATGCATTATTTGATCTGGGCTCTAGATGAAATTTATCTGATAATATTTTCCTCTTAGTCCTACTTGTATGTAAGCTTTTTCCTCACTCTGGTTTCTATCATTGCACAAAAAAGGACAGAACAGTTTTAAACCTCTTATGTGAATATTAATTTCCCTGATTCCAAATTTTGCATGTAGCTTATATTGACAAACTAGGTTATGTATCCACTCCTGACTGTGGACAGGGTATGAAATATACTGATTTGATTCCCTGAAAACAAAAACTAGGACCCTTCTCTAGAACTGGCACGAAGCGGGCTCTATGTAACGTAAGAGCACAATAAGAAAAAAGCCCGCCATTGAGTCATTTCTGACTCATAGTGACTCTCATTGGCTTTCAAAGGTTGTAAATCTTTACAGAAGTAAATTACTTCACATTCCTCCTGTGAAGCAGCTGGTGGGTTTGAACCACTGACCTTCTGGTTAGCCACTCAATGTTTTATCCATTTCACCACCAGAATTCCTTATGAACATAATAGGGACATTAAATTGTTGATATGTTTAAGAAAGAGAGTAGCAAGAGAATAGTTGCTATGAAGGCAAACAGCCATTACCTATTTGTTGGGATAAACTGAGAAAACAAATTACCTCTACTATTTTTGTTGTTGTTAGGTGTCATTGAGTCATCTCCAACTCATAGTGACCCCAGGTACAACAGAACAAACACTGCCCGGTCCTATGCTAGCCTCATGAGCTTTTCCATACCTGAGACTATCGTTGCGATCACTGTGTCAATCCATCTCATTGAGGACCTTCCCCTTTTTCGTTGATCCACCACTTTACCAAGAATAGTATCTTTCTCCACTGAATTGTCCCTTCTGACAACATTACCAAAGTAGGTGAGATCAAGTCTGGCCATTCTTGCTTCCAAGGGGCAAGTCGGTTGCACTTCTTCCAGGATGGATTTGTTAGTTCTTTTAGCAGTCCATGGTACTTTCAGCATTCTTCACCAACACCACGACTTAAAAGTATCAACTCTTGTTTGATCTTCCTTATTCAGTGTCCAGCTTTCATCTGCATATGAGGCAATTGAAAATATCATGTCTTGAGTTAGGCGCACCTTAGTCTTCAAGGAGATATCTTTGCTCTTCAGCACTTGAAAGAAGTCTCTTGTTGCAGATTTACCCAATGCAACACGTAGTCTGACACTTGACTGCTGCTTCCATTGGTCTTGATTGTAGAACCATGTAATATGAAGTCTGACAACTTCAATGTCTTCTCCATTATCGTAATGCTGCCTATCAGTCCAGTTGTGAGAATTTTTATTTTCTTTTTATTGAGATTTAATCCATACTGCAGACTCTAGTCTTCAATCTTCATCAGTAAGTACTTCAAGTCATCCTCACTTTCAGCAATCAAAGTTGTGTCATCTGCATATCACAAGTTGTTAATGAGTCTTCCTCCAATCCTGATGCCATGTTCTCTTCATATATCCAGCTTCTCGGATCATTTTCTCAGCATACAGATTGAATAAGTATGGGGAAAGGATACAACCCTGATGCACTCCTTGCCTGATTTTAAACAATGCATGATCTCTTTGTTCTGTTTGAACGACAGCTTCCTGGTCTATGTACAGGTTCCTCATGAGTACAATTAAGTGTAGAAATCCCATTTTTCTCAATGTTATCCATAATTTGTTATGATCCACACAATCAAATCCTTTTGCAAGTCAATAAAACACAAGTGAACAACTTTCTGGTATACTTTGCTTTGATCCAAGATCCATCTGATATTAGCAATGATATCCCTCATTCCACGTCCTCTTCTGAATCTAGTTTGCATTTCTGGAAGCTCTCTATCAATATACTGCTGCAACATTTTTGAGTTATCTTCAGTAAGATTTTACTTGCATGTGATATTAAAGATATTGTTCCATAATTTCATATTCTGTGGAATATGAAACCTTTCTTAAAGATGGGTACAAATATGGATTTTTTCCAGTCAGTTGGCCAGGTAGCTGTCTTCCAAATTTCTTGGCATAGATGAATAATTTCTTCCAGCATTGCATCCATTTGTTGAAACATCTCAATGCATATTATCTTAATTACTGAAGCCTTATTTTTTGCCAGTGCTTTAAATGCAAATTGGATTTTTTCCTTCAGTACCATCAGTCTGGATCATATACTACCTCCTAAAATGACTGAACAGCAACCAAAATTCTTTTTGATACAGTAACTCTGTGTATTACTTGCATCTTCTTTTAACGTTTCTGTGTCATTCAACTCTTTGCTCCTAGAATCCTTCACTGTTGTAACTTGAGGCTTGAATTCTTTTCTTCAGTTCTGATTTTCAGTTTTAGAAATGGTAAACATGCTCTTCCCTTTTAATTTTCTTTCTCCAGGTTTTTACACATTTCATTACAATACTTTTCTTGTCAAACTACCCTTTCAAATCTTCAGTTGAAGTCTTTTACTTCATCATTTCTAATGTTAACATAAGCTACGCTACATTCAAGAGCAAGTTTCAGAACCTCTTCTGACATCAATTTTGGTCTTTCTTTCATTCTTATATTCTTAATGACCTTTTGCTTTATTCACATATGATGTCCTTGATGTCATCCCACATTTCATCTGGTCTTCAGTCATCAGTGTCCAATGTGTCAAGTCTGTTACTGAGGTGGTCTCTAAATTCTGGTGGGATATACTCAAAGTCATGCTTTGGATCCTGTGGACTTGTTTTAATTTTCTTCAATATGAAGTTGCATGTGAGAAATTGATGATCTATTCCTCAGTCAGGACTTGACCTTGTTCTGACTGATGATACTAAGTTTCTTTATCGCCTCTTTCCACAGATGTAGTCAATTTGAATCCTGTGTATTTCACGTATCAAGGGCCACTTGGATAGTCATTGTTTATGTGGTTGAAAGAAGTTATTTGCAATGAAAGAGTCATTGAACTTGCAAAATTTGATTATAAGATCTCTGGCATCATTTCTATCACCAAGACATGTTTTCTGGCTACTGATCTTTTTTTGTTTCCAACTTTTGCATTCCAGTACCTGTTGTTGTTGTTGTTGTTGTTAGGTGCTGTCGAGTCATTTCCAACTCATAGCGACCCCATGCACAGATATCCCAATACCTACTAATTATCGATTCATCTTGATTGCATGTTTGATCAGTTTCAGACTGCAGAAGTTGGTAAAAGTCTTCAATTTCTTTATCTTTGGTATTAGTGGTTGGTGCAAAAATTTGAGTAATAGTCATAGTAACTGGTTTTCCTTGTAGATATGTGGATATTATCCTGTCACTGACAGCATTTTATTTCAGGATAGATCTTCAATTTTTTTGTTTGTTTACTTAATTTCTCATTCCCAGCATAGTGGACTACATGTTTATCCATCTAAAAATGGTCAGTACCTGTTAGTTCATTTCAATTCACTAATGCCTAAGATATTGATCTTCAAGTGTTCCATTTCATTTTTGATTAATTCCAATTTTCCTAGACTCATATTTTATATATTCCAAATTATGACTATTAGTGAATGTCTCTTCTCATGTTGAATAGTGGCACATTAACAAATTAATTTTGCAAAAGCTATATTCCATCTATATCTTTAAGGTTGAGTGTACCTTGAGGAGATTGTTCTTCCACATTCATTTTATAAGTGCCTTCCAACCTGAGGAAGGAGTTCTGATAATGCAGTGTTTAAGCTAAAGGCAGATGATTCAAACCCACCAGCTGCTCTGCAGGAGAAAAATGAAGCAGGCTGGTTCTGTGAGATTAAGAGCCTTGGGAACCCTATGGTTCTACTCTGTCCTAAAGGGTTGCAATGAATCAGAATTGACTCAGCAGCAATGTGGTTTGTGGGTAAACCTGAGGGGCTAATCTTCCTGCACTATATCAGACATTTTTCCTCTGCTATTCATAAGATTACATTTTTGCTGAAGTGCAATTCTGTCAGTGATAAGATAATATCTGTATGCCTACAAGGAAAACCAATTAATACAACTATTACTCAAATTTACACATTGTCAGCTAAAGCCAAAGATGGAGAAATGAAAGAGTTTTACCAAATTCTGCAGTCTGAAATTGATCAAACATGCAAGCAAAACATATTTATCATTACTGGTGATTGGAATGCAAAAGTTACTAAGAAATATCATTGGTAGTTGGAAAATAAGGCCTTGGTGATATAAATGCTGCCAGTGACTGAATGATAGAATGTTTAATACCAATTATTTATTCATTACAAATACCTTTGTTCAACAACATAAACCATGGCTATACTCATAGACCTTACCATATGGGATACACAGAAATCATATCAACTACATCTGTGGATAAAAGGCAATGGAGAAGCTCAATATCATTAGTCACACAAGGCAAGGAGCTAACTATGGAACAGACTATCAATTGCTCTTATTCAAGTTCATGTTGAAGCTGAAGAAAATTAAAATAAGTCCATGAGCACCAAAATACAACTTGATTATATCTTACCTGAATTTAAAGACCATCTAAATAATAGATTTGATGGATTAAAGACCGATGACCAAAGACCAGATGAGCAGTGGGAAGACATCAAGAATATCATAGGGGAAGAAAGCAAAAGGTCATTAACAAAACAGGAAAAGAAGAAAAGACCAAAATGGATGTCAGAAAAGACTCTGAACTTTGATTTTGAACAAAGAGTAGCTCAAAAGAATGGAAAAATGATGAAATAAAAAAAGCTGAAGAGAAGATTTTAAAGGTAGCTCAAGAAGACAAAGTAAATCAATATAATGAAATGTCCAAAGACTTGGAGTTAGAAAACCAAAAGGGAAGAACACGCTTGCAATTTCTCAAGCTGAAAGAATTGAAGAAAAAATTCAAACCTCCAGTTGCAATATTAGAGGATTTTATGGTAACAATATTGAATGATTCAGGAAGTATGAAAAGAAGATGAAAGGAATACACGGTCACTGAATTAAAAACTATATCAGGAGGTAGCATGTAATCAATACCTAGTGATAGTGAAGGAAGAAGTCCAAGTTTCACTGAAGGAATTGGTAAAAAAAAAAAAAAAAAGGCTCCAGAATTAACAGAATGCTCCTTGAGATGTTTCAACAAATGGTTGCAGCACTGGAGACATTTATTGTTTATGCTAAAGAATTTGGAAGACAGCTACCAGGCAAACTGACTGAAGAAATAGATATGTATACCAAGAGATTCAGACTTTTGTGCCCATTCCAAAGAAAGGTGAACCAACAGAATGTAGAAATCATTGAGTGATATCATTAATATCACACATAAGTAAAACCTTACTGAAGATAATTCAAAAATTGTAACAGTATATTGACAGGGAACTTCCAGAAATGAAAGGTGGATTCTGAAGAGGAGAAAGAATGAGGGATATCACTGTTTATCTCAAATGGATCTTAGCTAAAGGTAAAGAATACCAGAAAGATGTATAACTGGGTTTTATTGACTATGCATAGCCATTTGACTGTGTGGATCATAACAAATTATGGACAACATTGTGAGGAATGGCAGTTCCATAACACTTAATTGTGCTCATGAGGAACTCGTACATAGACCAAGAACTTGTCATTTGAACAGAACAAGGGGATACTGCATGGTTTCAAATCAGGAAGGCTGTGTGTTGAGGCTGTATCCTTTCACCATACATATTCAATCTGTATGCTGCACAAATAAACTGAGAAGCTGGACTATATGAAGAAGAATGCTGTATCAGGATTGGAGGAAGTTTCATTAACAATCTGCTATATGCAGGTGATAAAATCTTGCTTGCTGAACGTGAAGATGACTTGGGACACTTACTGATGAAGATCAAAGACTACAGATTTCAGTATGGATTACACTTCAAGAAAAAGAAAACAAAAAAAATCCTCACAGCTGGACCAGTAAGCAACATCTTGATAAATGAAGAAAAGATTGATGTTGTCCAGGATTTCATTTTACCTGGATCCACAGTCAACACACATGGAAGAAGCAGTCAGGAAATCAGATATCCTATTGCACTGGGAACATCTGCTGCAAAAGACTGCTGTAAAGTGTTAGGAAACAAAGATGTCTCTTTAAAGACTAAGATGCACCTGAACCAGCCATGATATTTTTAATGGCCTCATATGCATTGGAAAGCAGTACAATAAATAAGGAAGACTGAAGAGGAGTTGATGTCTTTGAATTGTGATGCTGGAGAAGAATACTGAAAACACTGTAGACTGCCAGAAGAATGAACAAATCTATCCTGGAAGAATTGCAGCAGGAATGCTTTTTGGAAACGAGAATGGCCAGACTTCATCTCACCTACTTTGGTCATGTTTTCAGAAGGAACCATTCACGGGAGAAGGGTATTATTCTTTGTAAAGTAGAGGGTCAGTGAGGAAGGGAAAAATCCCCAATTAGATGGGTTGACACTGTGGGTGTGATTATGGGCTCAAGCATAACAAGGATTGTGAGGATGGCACAGGATCAAGGACTGTTTTGTTCTGTCGTGCATGTTGTTGTTGTTGTTGTTAAGTGCCGTTGAGTCGTTTCCAACTAATAGTGACCCCATGCACAGCAGAACGAAACACTGCCTGATCCCGCGCCAGCCCCACAATCCCTGCTATACATGAGCTCATCATTGCAGCCACCGTATCAATCCATCTTGTTGAAGGCCTCCCCCTCTTTCGTGGACCCTCCACCCTACCAAGCATGACATCCTTCTCCAGGGAATGGTCCCTTCTTACAACATGACCAAAGTAGGTGAGACGAAGTCTGGCCATTCTTG
>NW_006921812.1:3830253-3835627 GCF_000298275.1 Orycteropus afer afer | reverse complement strand
TCCTCACTTTCAGCAAGCAAAGTTGTATCGTCTGCATATCTCAGGTTGTTAATGATTCTTCCTCCAATCCTGATACCACATTTTTCTTCATACAGTCCAGCTTCTCGGATTATTTGCTCAGCATATAGATTGAATCTGTTGTGCATAGGATAGTTAAGTGTCAGAACCAACTTGACAGTACCTAACAACAATTCATAAGACTTTCCGTGGCTAACTTTTTCAGAAATAGATTGCCAGGTCAGTCTTTCTTGTCTCCTTTAGTCTGTAAACTCTGCTGAAACCTGTCCACCATGGATAATCATGCTAGTATTTTAAATATTGGTGTCATAGCTTTGAGCATCTCAACAACATACAAGCCACCACAGTACCATAAACTGACAAAGGAATGGTGGGGTCATAGCATGTTGATGTCATTAGTTGCCATCAAGTTGGTTTCAACTTACACTTTTGTTAGGTGCCATCAAGTGGGCTTGGGCTCGTAACAACAGCATGTGCAACAGAATGAAATGCCTCCCAGACCTGCACAGTCCTCACCTCTTGCTATGCTTGAGCCCATCATTGCAGGCACTGTGTCACTCTATCTCCTTGAGGGTCTTCCTTTTTCTCTGACACTCTACTTTACCAGACATAATATCCTTCCCCAGGAACTGGTCCTTTCTGACAACATGACCAAAATAAGTAGGATAAAGTTCGGCCATTCTCACTTCTAAGGAACATTCGGGCTACATGTCCTACAGGAAATATTTGTTGGTTCTTCTGGCAATCCATATATTCCTTGCCAAAACCACAATTCAAAGGTATAAATTATAAATTCTTTTTTAATCTTCCATATTAATTGTCCAGCTTTCACATGTATATCAGGTTACTCAAAATAACATGGCTTTGGTTAGGTACACCCTTGTCTTCAAAATGACACCTTCAAAGACCTCTTTAGAGTATTAAAGAGCAAAGATGCCACTTTGAAGAATTTTGCAACCCTGTATATAACAGAATAAAAAAGACACACAGTAGTTTGGCATCCTCACAATAATTGCTATGCTTGAGCCCATTGTTGCAGCCATTATGTCAGTCCATGTCATTGAGGGCCTTCTCTTTTTTGTTTACCCTCTACTTTGCCAAGCTTGATATCCTTCTCCAAGGACTGGTCCCTCCTAGTAACATGACCAAAGAACCATAGACAAAATCTGGCCATTCTTACTTCTAAGGATCATTTTGTCTGTACTTCCAAGACAGATTTGTTCCTTTTTCTAGTTCGTCAATGGTATAGTCTTTTTGCACACACATCTCAAATGCTTCAGTTCTGTATGCTTTCTCATACATTTTCCAGCTTTAGCATGCATATAAGTTTATTGAAAAGACAATGGCTTGTGTCAGGTGCACCTGAGTTTTCAAAGTGACATCTTTGTTACTTAACTCTTTAAAATAAATTTTTGCACCATATTTACCCAGTGCAGTATGTCTTTTGATTTCTTGATTGCTGTTTATATGGGTGCTGGGTGTGGAACCAGGTAATATGAAACCTTTGACTTCAAACTTCTCTCTGTTTATTATAATGTTGCTTATTGGTCCAGTTGTGAGGATTTTTGTTATATTTATACTGAGTTGTAATGCATACTGAAGGTTGTAGTCTTTGATTTTCATCAGTAAGTGTTTCAAGTCTTCTTCACTTTCATCAAGCAAGGGTGTATCATCTGCATATTTCAAGTTGTTAATGAGTCTTCCTCCAATCCCAATGTCACGTTCTTCTTCATATAGTCCAGTTTCTCGGATTATTTGCTCAACATACAGATTGACTCAGTATGGTGAAAGGATACAACCTTATCACATACCTTTCCCGATATCAATCCATGCCAAATCCCCTTGTTCTGTACTAACGATTGTCTCTTGGACTGTATACAAGTTCCTCATGAGCACAATTAAATGTTCTTAATTTCCATTCTTCTACATGTTATCCACAGTGTGTTATGATCCACATAGTCGAATGCCTTTGCATGGTTGATAAAACACAGGTAAACATCTTTCTTGTATTCTTTGCTTTCAGCTAAGATCCCTCTGACATTTCTAATGATATCCCTTGTTCCATATATTCTTTTGAATCTAGATTGAATTTCTGGTAGTTCCCTGTTGATCTACTGCTGTATTTTCAGCAGTTTTACTTTTTGTTGTTGTTGTTAGGTGCCATTGAGTAATCTCTGACTCTTAGTGACCCTATGCACAGCAGAAAGGAACACTTCCTGGTCCTGTGCCAGCCTCATGATCCTTGTTTTACCTGAACCAATCATCAAAGTCACTGTGTCTATCCATCTCATTGAGGGACTTCTCCTTCTTCATTGACCCTCCACTTTACCAACCATGATATACTTCTCTAGGAAGTGATTCCTTCTGACAACATGACCAAAGTAGGTGAGACAAAGTCTGACCATTCTTTCTTCCAGGGAGCATTCCAGCTGCACTTCTTCCAGAACAGACTTATCAATCCTTTTAACAGGCCATGGTACCCTTAGCATTCTTCTCCAAACCACAACTCAAAATCATCAACTCTTCTTTGGTCTTTCTTACTTGTTGTCCCACTCTCACATGTGTCAGAGACTATTGAAAATACCATGGCTGGATTGAGGCACACCTTAGTCTTCAAGGAGATATCTTTGCTCTTCATCATTTGGAACAGGTGTTTTGCAGCAGATTTGCCTATTACAATATATCATCTGATGTATTCACTGGTGTTTCTAGTGGTGTTGATGTAGAACCAAATATTATGAAGTCCTTGACAACTTCAATCTTTTCTCCATTTATCATGAAACTGTTTATTGGACAAGTTATGAAGATTTTTGTTTTCTTTATATTGGGCTGTAATCCATACTGCAGACTGTAGTCTTTAATCATCATCAGTAAGTGCTTCAAGTCATCCTCACTTTGAGCAAGCAAAATCATCTGTCTATTGTGGGTTGTTAATGATTCTTCCTCCAAACCTGATGCCACATTCTTCTTCATATAATGCAGCTTCTTGGATTATTTGCTCACCATGCAAGTTGAATAAGTATGGTGAAAGTATACAACCTTGACACACTCCCTTCTTGATTTTGAACCATGCAATATCCCCTTGTTCTGTTTGAATGACAGCCTCCTGATCTATGTACAGGTTCCTCATGAGTACAATCAAGTATTCTGGAATTCCCATTCTTCTCAGTGTTATCCATAATATGTTATGATACACACAATGGAATGCTTTTGCATAGTCAATAAAACATAAATAAACATCTTTTTGGTATTCTTTGCTTTCAGCTAAGATCTGACATCAGCAACGACATCCCTCATTCCACATCCTCTTCTGAATATAGCTTGCATTTCTGGAAGCCCTCAGTCAATATACTGCTGCAACCATTTTATCTTCAGTATGATTTTACTTGCATGGGATATTAATTATAGTGTTCAATAATTTCCACATTCTGTGGAATCACATTTCTTTAGAAGGGGTACAAATATGGATTTCTTACAATCAGTTGGCCAAGTAGCTGTCTTCCAAATCTGTTGGTGTAGCCAAGAGAGTGCCTCCAGTGACACATCCATTGATGAAATATCCCAATGAGTATTCCATCAATTCCTGGAGTCTTGTTCTTCACCAATTCCTTCAGTGCAGCTTCAACTTCTTCTTTCAATACCATTGCTTACATTTGGTATTATTAATATTGACATTACTGATACGGTTCAATAATTTCCACATTCTTTTGCATCACTTTTCTTTGAAATTACCATAAATATAGATCTATTCTAATTGGTTCACCAGGTAATTTTCTTCCAAATTCCTTGGCATAAACAAGTGAGTGCTTCCAGCATTGCATCCATTTGTTGAAACATTTGTTGAAACAATGAATATTCCATCAATTCCTGGAACCTTGTTTATTGCCCAATGCCTCTGTGCATCTTGGACTTCTTCCATTGTTACTATCAGTTCTTGATCTTGTGCTACCTCCTGAAGTGACTGAACACCAACTAATTCTTTTCGTACAGTGGCTCTGTGAGTTCCTTCCATCTTCTTTTGATGCTCTGTGCATCATTCAATATTTTACCCCTGGAATCATTCAGTACTGTAAGTCAAGGCTTGACTTTTTTGTTTAGTTTGTTTTAGCTTTACAAATGACTAGCAGGTTCTTCCCTTTTGATTTGCTAACTCCAGGTCTTTGCATATTTCACTATAATGCTTAACTTCATCTTCTCAAATCATCATTTGAAATATGGTTAAAGTCTTATTTCATCATTTCTTGCATTCTCTTTAGCTAATCTTCATTCAACAGCAAGTTTCCATATCTCTCCTGATATCCATTTTGATCTTTTTTTTTCTTTTCTGACTTTTTACAATCTTTTGCTTTCTTCCTATATGGTGCTCTTGATGTCATTCAACAACTTGTCTGGTCTTTGGTCATTGGTGCTCAAGGCATCAAATCTATTCTTCAGATGGTCTCTAAATTCAGAAGGGTTATAGTCAAGAATTTTTTTTTCCCCCTCTCATTGACTTAATTTTCTTCAGCTTCAACTTAAACTTGCATAAGAATAATTGGTGATTTGTTCCATAGTCAGCTCCGGACCTTGTTCTGAATGATGACGTTGAACTTCTCCATTGTCTCTTTTCACAGATGTTGTTGATTTAATGCTTGTGTATTCCTTCTAGCAAGGTCCACCTGTATAGTCACCAGTTACTTTGTTGAAAAAAAAAGGGTATTTTCAATGAGTAAGTCATTAGTATTCCCAAATTCTATCATAAAATCTCCAGTGTCATTTCTATAATCAAAGCTATATTTTCTAACTACTGTTTCTTGTTCCAACTTTCACATACCAATCACCAGTATTATCAATGCATCTTGATTGCATGTTTGATCAGGTTCTGACTGCAGAAGTTGATAAAAACTTTAATTTACTCGTCTAGGCTTTGGGAGCTCTGGTAGTGTAGTGCCTAAGGCACTGGACTGCTAACCAGAAGGCTGGTGGTTCAAACCCACCAGCCACTCCTCGGAAGGAAGGTTAGGCAATCTACTTCTGTAGTAATACCACCTCAGATACCCAAGGAGGGGTCACTATGAGTCTGGTCCGACTCCACAGCACATAACAAAAACAACAACAATCTATGGTTTTAATGGTTGGTGGGTAAAAAATAGAAGAGGAATGGTCTCACATTCATCATCAAAAAGAACATTTCAAGGTTTATCCGGAGGGACAATGCTAGCAGTAATAGGATAATATCCATATGCCTACAAAGAATTTAGCATGAAGATTCATTATACTTTCAACAGTTGTAAAGACTATTTTAAAATAGAGGTAAATCCAATATACATATTAAAAGTTCTAAATAAGCAGCAAATCAAAATTTATTATGTTTATA
>NW_006921812.1:3807907-3829928 GCF_000298275.1 Orycteropus afer afer | reverse complement strand
AAAAAAAAAAAAAAAACAGTACCATCAAGTTGATTTTATCTCATAGTGACCCCCTCTGGGTTTCTAAGTAGTACATCTTTACAGAAGTAGATTGCCCCATCTTCCTTCCACAGAGCTGCTAGTGGGTTTTAATCATGAGCCTTCTGATTAGTGGTCAAAAAAATGCAAAAGTGCCTTAGGCACTGCACTACCAGGGGTCCTTAATGTCCTATAGGTTAAAAAAACATTATTCTAGTATACCATTTTGCTAAACATTCAACAATATATAACCATGATTATGTGCATATTAATAATTAGTTTTATAGTTTCAGAATGTACTATGGGCAAAACACAAACTAATTATTTGTATTATATATACTAAAATATAAATTATAATAATGCTGAAAACGGAAATAAAGGAAAACATATCTGGCAAAAACTGAGAAACTGACATTTTGAAGTAGGAGACATAGAGAAAAGAGAATAGTGTTAATACCAGTGTACATATACAGCTATTGGAGCAACACTTGATTTGTACATATTTAAATTTACAAATTGTCTTAGTTTGCTAATGCTGTTTTAACAAAAATACCACAATTAAGTGACTTTAATAAACCAATATCTTTTTTTTTTTTTTTTTATAGCTCTTGGAGGATAAAAGTCTAAATCAGAGTCTTGAACATGTTAATTCCTTCCATTGGCCTCTCTCCTATTCTTTGGTAACTGCAAACAATTCTTAGTGTGCCTTTGCTTGTAGGTGATCCTCTCATCGTGTCTGGCTTCACACTGTATTAATGTCTCTATGTCTATTCTTCTCTTTGCATAAGACAACTTAGAAGTGATTATGTGTAGGACCCCTCATTCTCTGGTGTTGTTGTATGCCATTGAATCAGCCCCGATTCATAGCGACCCCTCCTTGGGTTTCCGAGGCAGTATCACTACAGAAGTAGGATCGCCCAACCTTCCTTCTGAGGAGTGGCTGGTGGGTTTGAACCGCCAGGCTTAGCAGTCAAGTGCCTTAGGCACTATGCTACCAGAGCTCCTCATTCTCTGATAGGACCCCAGTAACATAACAAAAGAAAATCTCAGTTTCCAAACAGGATCATATTTAAATGTACAGTGATTAAGACATTAACACATATTTTGGGGCCACATATCAATTAATAATACAAATGAAGCCAATAGAAGAACTAAAAGTAAAAATATAAATATCAATCATTGAAAGTAAGTATAAGAGCTGGGAGAATATTAGTGACTTTTCCTTCCTAGTGTAGTCAATATTAATAAACTCAATAAATGCACAAAGAAATATAAATATAATTTTGTTGTTGTTGTTGTTGTTGTGTGCCGTCGAATCGGCCCCGACTCATAGCGACCCCTCCTTGGGTTTCCGAGGCAGTATCACTACGGAAGTAGGATTGCCCAACCTTCCTTCCGAGGAGTGTCTGGTGGGTTTGAACCGCCAGCCGTCTGGTTAGCAGGCAAGTGTCTTAGCCACTATGCTACCAGAGCTCCCAAATATAATTTTAGTAGGTAGAATTATAAAGTTCACCAACAGAAGAACAGGAATTATTTCAAAATGTTAACTCCAGAAGAATGGAATAAGAGATAAGAAGATGAACTATTGCTTTTCATTCCAAGCACTTCTATAATATTTATTACCCTGTGATAGATATTTTTATTAAAAATCATTACTTTTATGAAATAAATAATATATATATTAGTAGAAAGAAGAAGAAAACATAAGCAGGCAGGCAGGAGGGGAGGAGAGAAGGAGGAACTCTTCTGGTCTTAGACTGAAGCATTGAGTTCAGTTTAGTAATGTGCAATGGACACACAATTTAACAGAGCTGTATCATGGATGATGCTTCTTTTGGTGAAATGTCATTCTTCTTTGTATAAATTGCCCTGCCTATAAAGCATTGCCTCTTCATGTTATTTCACCAATGATTCTTTTCAGAGGAAATATGGAGGGAAAACCCCTACATTTATATGCAGAATATGCAGCCATGGATACATCATTCTAGATAGAACTCTGAATAGAAACTGAAATGGAAAGGTGTGTTACTTTGACTAAATAATGAATACTAACCTTATATTAAGCTCTTAAATGCTCATGTAACATAATAATCAGTGTACAATTTCCAGCCCCTTTTTTTAAAATCTCTTTACCCTACTTTTCAAGGAGCTCTGGTGGCATAGTGCTTGTAGTAGCTAAGTTTGTGTGTCAACTTGTCTGGGCCTGGTTGAGTGGCTGGGCAGCTGGATGTAGTTACTTCCCATGGTAACACTGGTAATTAACCCCATGGTGGAATCTATTAGAACAGCTGAGTAGCTGTTTTAGGGATGTGGTCTGCTTTCTGTATATAAGACACAGTTTGGGGAATGTCCTCTAGCTTTTTGGCACTCTTGAATCCTGCATGTAGCCAAGTCAATGTTTCACACCCTAGCATATCCTGCCTATCTTGGGACTTGCTCTGGACTTGAATTAGTGGCCTGCCATGTTGTTTGTTGACATTGGGACTGTGCCTTTTCCCTTGGTGACCTTGGGTTTGTCAGCCTCAGCAGCTAGCAGCTGCCTGAGTGAAGAAATGCCCCCAGCTTCAGTGAGCGGGGACCAAGAGGCAGAGCTGAAGACTAAGGTCAAAGGGCTTTCACCCAGCCCCTAGAGCCTGGCACTTTGAACTCAGACCTCTAGCCTTCCAATTGTAAGAGAATAAACTCCTGTTTGTTTAAGCCATCCCATTTGTGATATCTTCTGTTAGAGCAGCAGTAGGTAACCAAAACAGTGCCTAAGGCTTTTGACTACTAACCAGAAGGTTGGCAGTTCAAACCCACCAGCCACTCAATGGAAGGAAGTCTGGGCAATCTACTTCCACAAGGATTTACCACCTTGGAAACCCAAGGAGGATCACTATGAGTCATAATTGACTAGATGTCAGTTTGGTTTAATTACCCTAAAATAAGAATAATGATAACACTATTCCAAAAGGTTTTTAAGATTAAATGACATAATACACATAGAACATGATTTTTTAACAGGACTCTTCTTATCTCTTAATTTTTGACTGGAAATACACAATGGAAACAAAGAATACTAATAACCCCTACATTTTAAACAAAATGTCTATCCTAAGTATGATACAAATAAACCAAAAAAAAAAAAAAAAATCTGCCCTTAGCTCACAATGAGAAGAGACTTGAAAGATGAAATGGAGTGTACTAAAGATTTCTTTAGAAAATTAATTTTATAGATTCTTTATCTCACTATTTGGGAACTTATAACTATGAAGTTGCTTCAAGAAAAACCTCCAAAAGTTTAAAATGTAGACAGACACCTGCCTCTTGCATGCCTCAAAAGACTAAGGACAAGAATTTGACTGGAGATGCCTAACTAGGGACAGAGGTCACAGACTGAGCTCTATGAACATGGGCTGCACCATGACTAACACCAGGGGAAAAACAAAGTTGATTTTTCTGTAGGCAATGTAGTCTTTGTGGAAGGAAATCAAGCCTAGGTCATCTTAAAAGGTACTCCACTCATGAATACTATTGTTGTTGTTATATGCCATCCAGTCAGACCGACTCATAGCAACCCCTCCTTGAGTTTCTGAGGCAGTATCACTATGGAAGTAGATTGCCCCATCTTCCTTCTGAGGAGTGGCTGGTGGGTTTGAACCATCAGCCATCTGGTTAGCAGTCAAGTGCCTTAGGCATTATGCTATCAGAGCTCCCATGAGAACTATTAGGATGTCCAAAATGACTGCAACAGAATGGTTAAGCCCAAGGCTTGGTAACAAGTCATTTAGCAGATAGCCAGTGGAGGCAAATAACCACAAGAAACTGCAAATGGGCATTAAGAAATAATTGAATTTAAAAAATAAATAAATAAAATACCCACAATAAAATTAATATTTGGACAGCTGACACACAAACAGGCACCAGTGTCATACTGTTGTCATTTGCTATTGAGTCGGCTCTGATTCATAGTAACCTTATATATAACAGAACAAAAATTCCCCAGTGTTGTGTTTTCTTCATGTTTAAGCCCAGTGTTGTGGCTATTGTGTCAATCCACCTCATTGACAGTTTCCCTCATTTTCAATGACCCTCAACTTTACCAAACATTATGTTCATTTCTATCAATTGGAATGTCAAATTATACCTATATCAATCAGGAAAGCTTAGTTTCTATTTCCTTGCTCCCCTCTGTAGTCTTGAACGTATTTTTCTCCTTCTGTTCCTCAACTTTTGTCTTTGACTCTCCTGAACCTGGCTGAAGAATCTGATGCCACAGTCTTCCCCCACCATCTCACTTCAAGTTTCCCAGACTGAGTCAGAACTGAACTGTGGAAGGAAGTCAGGTTAATTGGATGAGAGATTGCTTTGAACTAGACTCAACTTTTTAATACCTAAAACTTACCAGAAAGGCAATGAGATCTGCATGGGATTTTGTACATAGGTAGGAAAGAATTATTGGCAGTGTTTATTTATAACCTTGCCACTCAAAGTTGATCCACACAGCAGCAGCAGCAGGATCTTTAGGAGCTTGTTAGGACTGAAGAATTTTAGGCTTTGACCTGGACGTCCTCAATCAGAATATTCATTTTAAGAAGGCTCCCAGGTAGCACACATTAAAGTGGACTAGCTTTCAGCACAGTGGTGAGAAAGAGTACAGTGGTTTATTTTTTTCCATACATACAGGTACTTCCCAGTTAAAAGGTGATCTGTTCCTTAGTGTGTTTATGTCGAATTTTTAGGTAAGTCAGCACAAGTACATACAGTTCTTATTTAGCCTTACTTTAGTACAAGAAAAGGCTCGGAGCTTTTTCTATGATTTAAAGAGTACAAATACTGCAAGTGAAGGTGATTATGATGAAGAATTTTTCTTGAGTAGGGGTTGGTTCAGTCCGTTTCAAAGTGAGGGCATATTTATAGAACATTAAAAGGAAATTACAAGTTGTCTCTAAGATGGACACTCATAACCCAGCGACTGACTGTATTCTTGATTCTAATTAATGCATTCAATAACCTGATAATATGTGGAAAGTGTTAAAAACAATGTACTTGATTCTTCCAGGACTGAAGTTTCTTGAGCCCCTATTGAGATGAATCAGCAAAGCACCGTTTTGTTTTTTGTTTTTCTAACAAATCAGACTGCCTGTAGTGGCCCAAAATTTAAAAAATATGAAATATTTGCCTAGTGAGGAATCAACCCTAATAAGTCATCCCGTATTAATAGCTTGTAAAGCCTGACTGACAATTTAAGAGAGAAATATACACATGCACATGCATATGTATATGCATATGTATATATACATATATATACTATCATTATATTTATAATATTATTAAATCATATATATGCTACACTTACTATTTACTATAAATTATGTAAATAGATATATTTTTACTAACAATTAAGATGCATAAAGCCACTTTATTGTTTTGTTTGAAATACTGATTCAATGGTCATATTTTTTTCCCTCATTCTCTATGTAACTATTAAGTAAAAGTATAAGAGTTTTATAAAATGTATACTAGAAAAAAAATTGTTTCTGAATAAAGGGAGTAGTTCTGCTGAAAGGTTGGAGGAAGGTGTCTCCCCAGTCAAAAAGGGTGGAAAAAATCTGAGTTAGGCAGCTCTTGGCTGATCCAGAGCAGTAGGGGGTAGACAAGCCTTGCCTGATCAAGGCAAGCAATTCGGTGGCTTGGGATTTTGAGCTTTGACATTTCAGTGCCAATCATAACCAGGGAGTATGTACTCCAACAGCTGGGATCTTATAATACCTTCTGGGAAAAATTTTTTTTTTTTTTTTCTTTTTGCTGCAAGAACTTAATCCCTACTCAAGTACTTTCTGGGCCAAAGGTTTCTCTAAGGCTTTACAGAAAACCTACACCTTAAAAAAAAAAAAAAAAAAAAAAAGACATTTAACCATTTTACCCATCCACTTCCTTTCAATTTCCTTCAAACTTTAAAAAGTTAGTTTCACATTTGATTATTTTATAAGTCACAGTAAATTCTAATTATTCTTGTGGATAAGGTATTTTTTAACTAGTTAAAAGGATAGGTAGAGAATTTTAAAAACTTGTCACTATCTTTATCATAGCAAAAATGTTTTTGGAGCTTACTATATTTACTAAATTGCTATAAATTCACTGTATAAATTATTGAAATATAGTAGACAAATTTTTAAAAGCCACTTTTTTGAATGTGGAAATGACAGTGTAAATTAATAAAAATGAACATACAAAATAGATTTTACTGGTAATATTTTTACATAAACAAAAAATTTGAACATAGTTTATATACTTAATAAAGTGATTATTACGGACTCTTTTTGGATTTTATGTAATGAATATTTACTAAATGAATATATTAATAAAAGGTAAAATCTATTCCTATTTCAGGTTTCCTTTTGATGCTAACTTGGTCATCTTTCTTATGGTGTCTTAACACTTAAAAATCTATATTTGTACAACCACCTCTCAAGTGTGATTTTAGGGATTTTTGTTTTGTTTTTTGATAAAGGATACTGAATAAGCCAGCAGCGTAAAATAAATTCTTTCTTATCATTTTTTTTTTTTTTTTTTCATTTTCTGTTTCTGGAGAAGAATTTAGCTTAGTTTAAGATACTGACCTAGCTCAAATCTATCAATTAGATCATGATCAAATAATATATAATACCATGAATAGTTTTTCCTACATGAATGGCCCATTGACTAAATTATGTATCTGTCCAAAACTGTAATTAATATGCTTTTAGAACTACTTTAATTTGTCAATTTAAAAACATTAGTTTAGCTATACTAATTGATATACTAATCAAGCTTGGGTCACTCTGAGAGAAGAAACTATTAGAATATACACACTGTAGTCTTTAAAGTGCTTTTCCAATATTCTTTGCCAGTTTTTGCCAATATATGGTGCTTACTGATTCCAATTTTGGATTCCTAAATAGCATGAGAGAAGTGGAAGGGAAAGTTCATATTCTCTAGGATCAGAGTGAATTAAGTGCCCAAGAGGAACAATGCCTTATTTCCCAATCTTTCTGAGGTACACAAATGTCTTCAGAATATCCTTAACAAATATAGATGGATCCTGCTACCAACAAAATAGAAAACGGTAACTAGAAATTGAAGAAAGTACCCGTAATAGTAGAGTTTTATTTATTTATCTATCTATTTATTTATTTATTTATTTTAGACTTGTAGCATAGTGCCTAAGGCACTTGACTGCTCACCAGAAGGCTGGCGGTTCAAACCCACCAGCCACTCCTCAGAAGGAAGGTTGGGCAATGTACTTCCATAGTGATGTTGTTGTTGTTATTTGTCGTAGAGTTGGACCCGACTCATAGCGACCCCTCCTTGGGTTTCCAAGACAGTATCATTACGGAAGTGGATTGCCCAACTTTCCTTCCGATCCATAGTGATACTGCCTGGAAAACCCAAGAAGAGGTCGCTCGCTATGAGTAGGATCCCACTCCACTGCAGTGAGTTTAAGTGAGCATATGGGATGTTTTTTCAATTAATTAGATCTGTAACTTCTTTACAAAAAGGGACATTTTTTTTTTTAGGATATATATTTTATTCCTATTCCTATTATATTCATTTTGATGCTATAGATTTCTTAATTTCATTTCTGTACTATTCACTGCACAAATACAGAAATAAGGTTTATTTTTGTATATGGACTATATATCTTGTGATCTTGTTAAAGATAGTTATTAGTTCTACTTATTTTTAGTGGATTCCTTAGGCTTTTCAATGTATAACATCATATTATCTGAGAATTAAGTTTTTTTTTTTTTTTACCTCTTACTTTTCAACATGGAAAATATGTCTTTTTAAATTAATGAGTTAATTAATCTATTTATTTATTTACCTAATTGCTCTGACTAGAATGTCCAGTACAACATTGAATAGCAGGAATGAGAGTAGATATCCTTATTATGTTCTTGATATTAGAAGGAAAGCATAATATTTCACTATTTATTATGATTTTAACCAGTTATCATATATTCAGTTCTGACTCATGGTAATCCCATGAATACCAGAATAAAACTGTGCTCCCTGGAGGTTTTAAATGGCTGATTTTTCAGAAGGAGATCAACAAAGGTGCCTCCAACCACGTAGCGAATCCAAGTGTAATAGTTGTGGCATTTCAAAGATGCCTTTTGTTAGATTGAGGCATCTCTTCCTTATTTGTGTGTATTTTTATCAGGAAAGGATGTTTGATTTTGCTCAATGCTTTTTCTGTGTCTATTGAAATCATGTGATTATTATTATTATTGATATTATATATTACATTAATTGATTTTTGAATGTTAAACTAACTTCATATTCCTGGAAAAGAAATATTCCAATTGATCATGGTATATAATCCTTTGTATATGTTGCTGAGTTTGGTTTGCTAATATTTTATTGAGGATTTTTGATCCTACATTCATTCAACAGAGATATTGGTCTATAATTGTATTTTCTTGTGAGCTCTTGTATATCATTTTGGTATCAGGATAATATTGGTATTATACAATGAGTTTGGAAAGGTTTCCCCTTTTTCTCATACTGAAATAGTTTGTGGAAAATTCATACTGATTTTTCCTTAAGCGTTTGGTAAAATTCAGTGGTGAAGCCATCTGAGCTGGGCTTTACTTTGTGGGTAGTGTTATGTTTTTTGTTTTTTTTAATTGCTGATTGTTCTCATTACCTAATGCTGCTCTGACAAGAATATACCACAAATGGGATGGGCTTAACAAACAGGAGTTTATTCTCTTACAGTTTGGAGGCTAGACATCTGAGTTCAAAGTGCCAGGCTGTATGGGCTGTTTTAAAAGCCCCTCAGCCTGGGGGTTCAGCTCTGCCTGCCACTGAAGCTAGAGGTGTTTCTTCATTCAGACAGCTGCTGGCTGCGGAGGCTGAGAAGCCCAAGGTTGACAAGTAAAAAGGCACAGTCCCAATGTTACCAAACCACACAGCAGGCCATTAATTTAAGTCCATTGTAAGTGCCAAGGTTGGCAGAACATGGCAGGCTGCTGAACAATGAGATAGCTACATGCAGGGTCAAAGTATGCCGTAGGCCAGACACCATTCCCAAAACTGCTTCTTATATACGGGAAGCAGACCACATCCCAAAGGCAGCTGCTCAGCTGTTGTTGTAGATCCCACCATGAGATTGCCAGTCTCATAGCTGCCACTCAACCAGGCTCAGCCAAATTGACATACAGGCTGAACTACCACACTTATTAAATCTTTTTACTTCTTTACTTGCTACAGGTTTATTCATATTTTCCATTTTTTTTTAGTCATTTTTAATAATTTGTGTCTTTCTAAAAATTATTCCATTTTATGAAGTTATTTCACCTACTTATATATAATTGTTCATATAACTTTTATAAACCTTTCATTTTTGTCAGATAGATAGTAATGACCAACCCCCGTTTTTTGTGTGATTTGGGTGAAAATTTACAGAGAAAATTCACTTTTCATACAGCAGCTCACATACACTTTGTCTCATGACATTGACTATAATTTCCCACAATGCAACAGCTCAGCTCCCACTTACTCCCCATAGTTACCTCTTTCTTGTATCCTTCCCTCCATGAACTCCTGCTCCCTGAGCTGTCTCCCTGTGCATACACGACCTTTCTATTCTCCCGTAATTGTTCTCTCCAAGGAATGTATCTACCTAATATAAATGGTCCTCTCATATGCCTGTCTTTTGTTTGGCTGGAAGCCACAGAAGTGGGTTCAATTCCAGATCTGAAGGGCAGCTAGGGGTCATAATCTCAGTGGTTCCATCAGGATCTGTCAGACCAGAAAACCTGGTCTTTTTTTTTTTTTTTTCCAAATGATTTTGAGTTTTGTTCCACACTGTTCTCCCATTTGATCCAGGATCTCCTACATAGATCCCCCTCCTAGTGGTTGACGATGGTAGCCGAGCACCATCTACTTCTTCTGGTCTCAAATTGTATAGATTGAAGATTGCATGGGGTACCAGTCCCTTGGATGAATTGTTTCCATGTGTCTTTGGTTTTCTTCATTCTTCTTTGCTCTGGACAAGGAGAAACCCATTGTTGCATCTAGATGGCTGCTTGCAAGCTTTTAAGATCTCAGTTGCTACTCGCCAAAGATGTGAAACAATGTTCTGTGTAGTATGTTATGCCAATTGAGCTTGATGTCCCCTGTGACTATGGTCCTGGGCCCACAGATCCAACTACTCACTCCCTCTGGGTAGCTGGCTGTGACCAAGAAGGGTCTACAACTTTGTTCCTTATCAGCCCTACCATATACTTGGGAATTCTTACTGAACCTACCAAGACATTTGTACAACCATTGTCTGCCCATGCTATACATGATCATGGGGACAATCCCCCCTGCATAGACATACCTAATCATGTAGCCTGTCCACCCATCTATCCACCCATATATCCATATTTGCCTTCACTGACAATGCAATACTATATGTGCAAAAGGGTTCATCTTTCTTGTCTGTACCTACCATGTGCCTCTCTATGTCTTCCTTTTCATCGATCCCATCGCATTGATTACTCAAATTTGGTACACTCTACTTCTCTTCACCCAAATTAATACTTGTCTCTACTTATCTAACAGTGTTCCCTCCCCTCCCCTACAACCCCTGGTAACCAACAAAGAAAATTTCTTTCCATATAGAATCTTTCCTTGACTTTTTACAGTAACAGATTACTACAATATTTGTCTTCCTGTAATTGACTTATTTCATCAGTTTAATGACCTCCAAGTTCATCCACATTATGTGGTGTTTTGCAGATTCTACATTATTCTTTAGGGTTGCATAGTATTCCATTAGTGTATGTTCCATAGCTTGGTTATCCATTCTTCTGTTGATGGGCACTGAAGTGAATTGCTTGATGTGGCCCTTCTAGCCATTGTCCTCCATTCTGTGATGTATTGTAAATCCTATTATCCATGCCTGTTTGGGGTTGTGTGGTAATTAAGGTCAGGTATCAACTTGGCTGGGCAGCTGATAGTAGTCATTCCCTATAATGTTTGACAATTGACTCTGTGATAGGATTTGCCTTGAGCTGTGATTGTTAAAACAATTCACTTAGGTTATTGCTGTTGGAGCAATACAGGTGTAATGTATCTTGAGTCCTGACTTGCTAGAGGGTATAATTCAAATCACTACCCTTAGCTTCCTTAAGAGTATACCTACCAATCTCCCAGGAAGGTTTGCCCTCCTCTTGCTCCAGTTTTGTGTTTTGGCTCATCCTCATCTCACCCCTGGATTTGGAATGGCAGCCATCATCTGATCTGCTGATCAAGGGTCATCAAACCCCCAAAATTGGGAGGATCCTCCAGACCCACTCATGGACCTGGGACTCGCCAGCCTGCCGGCCTCCTCCACTACTATGAGAGATGATCCCTTGGGTGTCTGTGAGTTCTGTGAGGTGTTACAGCAAAATATAAAACCTCAAACGGGGAAAATTACTGGGAGGAGGAGGAGGAGGAGTTAATGTCTGAAATGATGGAGCGGCACTGTAGTTTGGACATTTGGGACATCTTTAACCTTGCCTCATGGGGACCAGCTTTGTGCTGATCTTTCTGAGAGAAATTGTTCAAGCAGGCACCAAGGTTGTTTCCATCTTTTGGCTATTATAAATGGTGCTGCAATGAACATGTTTTTGTTGTTGTTGTTATGTGCCGACTCATAGCGATGAACATGCGTGTGCATATATCTGTTTTTATCCTGGCTTTCATTCTTTAGGATATACACCTAGTAATGGAAATTCTGGGTCAAATGGTAATTCTAATTCCAACTTTTTACGGAATCACCATACTGCTTTCCACAGTGGATGTATCATTTTACAGTCCCACCAGCAATGTATGAGAGCCCCAATCTATCTGTATCTTCACCAGAATTAGTTATTTTCTGTCTTGTTGAACTTTTCTACTAGTGCTGGGGCAAGATGGTATCTCATTGTTGTTTTGATTTCCATCTCTCTAATGGCTAATGAGGAGCTCTGGTAGAATAGTGCCTAAGGCACTTGACTGCTAACAAGAAGGCTGGCAGTTCAAACCCACCAGCCACTCCTCAGAAGGAAGGTTGGGCAATCCTACTTCCGTAGTGATAACTGCCTCAGAAATCCAAGGAGGGGTCGCTATGAGTCGGGACTGACTCGACAGCATATAACAACAACAACAACAAAATCACTACAGAAGTAGATTGCCCTATCTTTCTTCCAAGAAGTGGCTGGTGGGTTTGAACCTCCAGCCCTTTGGTTAGCAGTCAAGTTCCTTAGATGCTATGCTACCAGAGCTCCTGATATAAAGTTAGTGATTGTTTTTTTTTTCCATACCTTTGAAGAATGTTGATGGGCTCTTGATTGGGATTGCATTGAATGTATAGATTGCCTTGAGTAGAAGTGACATATTTACAATGTTCAATTCTTCTATCCGTGAGCATAGTATGTTCTTCCATTTACGTAGATGTCTTATGGTTTCTTGAAGTAGTCTTTTATAGTTTTCTTTGTACAGGTCTTTTGTGTCCTTGGTAAGATTTATTCCCAAGTATTTTATTTTTTTGGTAGCTATTGTAAATGGTATTGATTTCCTTATTTCTTTTTCAGCAATCTCTTTGCTGGTGTAGAGGAATCCAGCTGATTTTTGGATGTTGATCTTGTATCCTGCCACGATGCTAAATCTCTCAATTAGTTCCATAGATTTTTGACTGAGTCTCTTGGGTTTTCTAGCTATAGTATCGTATCATCAGAAAATAGGGATAGTTTGACTTCCACCTTATCAATTTGGATGACTTCGATTTCCCTTCTTGCCTTATTCACTGGCTAGGACTTCCAGTGCAATGGTAAATAGAAGTGGTGACAGAGGGCATCCTTGTCCGGTTCCTGTTTGCAAGGGGAATGGTTTCACTCTCTCTCCATTGAGAAGAATGTTGGCTGTTGGTTTTGCATATATGCCCTTTATTATGTTGAAGAATGTCCCTTCTATTCCTACTTTTGATCAGGAATGTGTGTTGGATTTTATCAAATGCCTTTTCTGCATCGATTGATATGATCATATGGTTCTCTTCCTTTGTTTTATTTATGTGGTTGATAATGCTGATTGTTTTTCTAATGTCGAACCATCCTTGCATACCCAATATAAACCCCACTTGGTCATAATGAATTATTTTTTTGGATATGATGTTGGAGAGTATTGGCAAAGATTTTGTTGAAGTTTTTGGATATATTCATGAGGGATATTGGTCTGAGGTTTCCTTTTGAGTGATGTCTTTGCCTTTCTTTGGTATCAAGGTTATGCTTGCTTCAAAAATGAGTTAGGGAGGATTCCATCATTTTCTATGTTTTGAAATAGTTTGAGTAGGATTGGAGTCAGTTCTTGTCTGAATGTTTGGTAGAATTCTCTGGTGAAACCCTCTGGGCCAGGACTATGTTTGTTGTTGGTGGTAATTTTTTTATGACCTATCCAATTTCTTCTTTTGTTATGGCTCTGTTCAAATTTTCCATCTCGGTATGTCTTAGATTAGGTAAGTGGTGTGTTTCCAGAAATCTGTTCATTTACTCTAGATTTTCACAGTATCATGTTATTATGTTTTGTATTTCAGTTGGTTTTGTTGTGAAGTCGCCCATTTCATTTCTTATTAGTGTCATTTGGATTCTCTCCCTCTTTTCCTTTGTTAAATTTGCCAGTGGTTTGTCAATTGTATTCATCTTTTCAAAAAAACCAACTTCTAGGCTTGTGGATTTTTTTCTATTGTCTTTCTATTTTCTGTTTCATTGATTTCTCTTCAAATCTTGATTATTTCTTTTCTTCTGCTGACTGTAGGCTTTTCTTGCTGTTCTTTTTCTAATTGTTGGAAATGTTGGTTTAAAGTGCTGATTTTGGTTCTTTCTTCTTTTTGATGTGTTCATTTATTGATATAAATTGGCCTCTGATTACTGCTTTTGCTGTGTCCTAAAGATTTTTGTATGCTGTGTTTTCATCCTTGTTTGATTCAAAGAATTTTTTTAATTCACTTTTTATTTCTTCTGTTACCCAGTGACTTTTAAGGAGGGTTTTGTCCAGTTTCCATGTGCTTGCTCTTTTTCCACTGATCTTCATATTGTTGATTTGTAATTTTATAGCTTGTGATCTGAGAAAATGCTTTGCAGTATTTCAATATTTTAAACTTATGAAGACTTGCCCTATGGCCTAACATATGGTCTATCGTGGGAGCTCTGGTGGTGTAGTCCCTAAGGCATTTGACTGCTAACCAGAAAGCTGGCAGCTCAAACCCACCAGCCACTCTTTGGAAGGAAGTTTGGGCAATCTACTTCCGTAGTGACACTGCCTCAGAAACCAAAGGAGGGGTCGTTGCCGTAAGTCAGATTCGACTCAACAGCAGTGGGTCTTTGTTTGTTTGTTTGTTTGTTTAATGGTCCATCATGGAGAATGTTCCATGTGCACTGGAAAATAATGTATATTGTACTGTTGTTGGGTGAAGTGCTCTATAGACTTCTATAAGGTCAAGTTGGTGAATTGTATTGTTTAGTTCTTCTATGCCTTTGTTGAGTTTCTTCCAGTTGCTCTATCTTTCATTGAAAGTTGTTTATTCAATTCTCCTACATGACTGTGGAGTAATCTATTTGTTTTTTCAATTCTGGTAAAGTTTGATTTATGTATTTGGGGGCTCTTTCATTGGGTCCATTGATATTTCTTAGGGTTACATCTTCTTGTTTGATTGATCCTTTAATCATTATATAATGTCATTACTTGTCTCTTATGGTGGATTTTGTCTTCAAGTCAATTTGATCAGAAACTAATATTGCCACTCCTGATATTTTTTAGTTACCATTTGCTTGATATATCTTTTTCCAACCATTGGTTTTTAGTCTATTTTTGTCTTTGTCTCAAAGACGTGTCTCTTGTAGACAGTACACTGATGAGTTATGTTTTCTTATCTAGTCAGCAACTCTGTCTTTTGAGTGATGCATTTAATTCATTGACACTCAGTGTAATTATTGATAAGTATGAATTTGTTGCTGTCATTTTGTTATATGTTTTTTCATGGTGTTCCTGGTTTCTTGGTTCCATATAATTTTCTGTGCTGAGTTCATTTTGTTTATGAAGCATGTTATCATTTCCTTTGTTGCTATTCTTTTAGTATTTGCTAAATATTTGTGCTTGTCCTCTTTTTCTATTGTGATGTGAAGGTTTATCATTTTTCCTTGAGGTTATCCTGTCATTTTTAATATTTTCCCCAAGTTTAGAACAGTTCCTTGTATCTTGCAACTCTCTTGACTTCCTTACCATTTAGAAGTTCTCTAATTACACTATTTTTTCCCTCCTTTTGGTTTGTAGTTTTCTTCATTTGCCAATTGATGTCTCTGGTTCCCTGTTTACAATCTTGTAAGCTTATTTTACTTTGGATACTTCCATAGCTGTGTTGGTTTCTGTGTTATATCACCTTGTGTCTTAATGGTCAGTTGTTGTTTGCTGTTATGGGATCTCTGTTCAAAGGACTCCCTTTAGTATCTCTTGTACTGTTGATCTGGTTTTAACAAATTCTCTTAATTTCTGCTTATCTGGAAATCTCCTACTTTTACCGTCATATTTGAAGGACAATTTTAATGGATATGTAACTCTTAGTTGGAAATTTTTTCTCTTTCAGAGTTGTATATATACCATCCCATTGCCTTCTTGTTTGCATGGTTTCTCCCGAGAAGTCAGGCTTATTCTTATTAGTTGTCCTTTGTGGGTAACTTTTTTTTTTTTTTGTGCTACTTTCAGGATTGTTTCTTTGTCTTTGGTTTTGGTGAGTCTGTAGTGATACTGCCTCAGAAACCCAAGGAGGGGTTGCTATGAGTCGGGGCTGACTCAATGGCAAACAACAACAACAACAACAATGTCTTGGTGACTTTCTTTTATGATCTATCATGTTTGGGATTCATTACACTTCCTGAATGGATATATTCTCATCTTTCATCACATCAGGGAATTTCTCTTACAACAAATCTTGGACAATTTTCTCAGCGGTTTTATTTTTCTCTTCCTATTCTGGATTTCCGATTACAGGTAAGTTATTCCTTTTGATGGTATCCCATGTGAACCTTAGGCTGTCTTCATTTTGTTTTGTCTTTTTTCTGATTGGTCCCTAAAGTGTAGAAAATCACATAGTGTGGCTTTTCTAGCCATAACTTTGTAAACTCCATGGTGGAATTTGCCACAAGCAACTGAGTAGCTCTTGATTGTTAAAGTTATCCACCTGGGGTATTTCTGTTGATAGTGGCATGAAGCTATCTTCTGGGAAGTTCACTCTCTCTCAGGTACATAGAATTCTGATGCTGGGATTGGTTAGTTTGGTCCCTCTGCAAGACTCAAAAGGAGCCTTCCTAGAGGCAGAAGGAGTCTCTCTGCTGCTGGCTGAGACAGATGTGCTGCTGAGAGAAACATGCTCCTGATAGATATGCACTTACTGAGAGAGAGATGTGAGAGACATGCACTACTGAGAGAGTGATGTATTACTGAAATGGCCAGCTGCAAGAGACTGAGTGCATTTCTGAACTTGACTTGTAGCCTGTTGCTTCCTTAATAAACCCCATAATCTGTGAGTTCTGTGTGGTCACTGCAGTGAATTATCAAACTCAGCAGAGAGGTGGTGAGTGCTGCATGAGGAATGGTTGGTGTCAGAGTTGGTGAAAGGATTGAAGGAAGGCTCCATATCTGGACTCACAGGAATAGGCCTTGGGCTACTGATGGTCATTCTGTCTTCCTTTTTTGGGGATAGAGGAAGTCAGAAGATGCAGCCTCTCTGCCCCTTTGGTAATCCCTTTCCAAAGAAGTATTCTGGTATTTATCTTCAATCTCATTAATTCTGTCTTCTATTAATTTGATTCTACTCTTTTGTCCTTTCTATGTGTTATCTATTTCTGAAAATTTAATATTAATCTGGATTTCTATCTGTAGACTTTTTTAATCATTTCTAATTTTTCATTTATTTTGTCATTTTGTTCTTGTATTTTCTTCTGAAATTGTAGGGTTTTGTCTGTACTTTGCTTAATTTTTTCAGTGTTTTCCTTGATATGTCTCTCAGTTCTTTGAAGATACCTAAGTATAATTCTTTTGAATTCCTTATCAGGGAGTTCCAATGCTGCTTCTTGTTCATGGATGTGTTCTGGGTCTCTATCTTGCTCCCTTGTTTCTACCATTTTATCTTGCTTCTTTGTGTGAACTGTGATGATCTATTGTCTCAAAATCATGGTGAATTTTTGTATTTAGATCTCTGTCAACTATTTGTGAAGAGCAGTTAAAGGTGAGTTGAACTTTTTTTGGTGGTCATTTATTTTTTGCAATTAGTAGAAGAGGAGTTGGTAGCTCTCACTCAGTAAGTGGAGCTGTAACATGTATGGCTGTGGTTTCATTGTACAGACACAGTTGCTGTCTCCCACTCAGTTAGACCAATAAATAAATAAACAAATAAATAATCATAAAAGTAAAGGTTAGCAGACAAAAAACACAACATATAAATATACTGGGTCAATCGCCAAAAACAGAGGAAAAAAAAAAAAATCAAACAGTATCTGAGGAGGGAATAAAAGAGAAAAAAGATAGAGTAGGAGAATTGTGAGGGAAAAAAATGCAAAAAAGAAAAACAAGGAATTGGGAAAATCATGAGAAAGAGAAAAAAAAATGAAATCAGGAACAGGGCAGAGAGAAAATGCTGCAAACTAGAACCTTGTAAGGAGCTCTAGTAGCATAATGCCTAAAGCACTTGACTGCTAACCAGAGGGCTGGTTGTTCAAACCCACCAGCCACTCCTTGGAAGGAAGATGGAACAATCTATTTCTGTAGCGATACTGCCTCAGAAACCCAAGGAGTGATCGCTATGAGTTGGGTATGACTTGACGGCACATAGCAACAACAACAAAGACAGAACCTTGTAAGGGAACAATAAAGAATAATAGTAAAAAAAGGATAAAAATAATAACTTCAAAATAGACAAAAATAAACTGAAAAAAAAAGGAAAAAAGAAATTCTTGGCAGGGTGGGGCAGGGCACCCAGGTTCCATCAGAGCACAGAGACTGGGATGGAATTCCTGCACGTCCAGAAGGTATGTGGGAGTGAGGGATGGCCTCACCTTCATTCACCAAGTGGGTGTGGGGTATAAGAGTAACAAGGGGAATATTGTAACTTTCCAGTCATTTGTGTCCAGAATTTTCTTGCAATCCTTGCAAGTGGAACCTATTCTTAGGTCCCTGGAATCTGAAAGAGTGCTGTCACTTAAGATAACCAAAATGGTCAAACCATTTGTATACATTCAAAATGGCTGCATCTTCTGGACAGCCAATAGTCCATAGCTCAGCCCATTATCTCCCTCTTCACTGCTTCCCCTTTTATTCACCAGCCACCAGTGCAGTCCTCTGTGCAGCCCCTGGCTAGCAGGATTGAATATTAGGTTAATTCTTAGGTCCTAACATCACTTGGCATTATCCAAGCTGCCCGTGATCTCTGACAGACTGCACCTCCGTATGTCTCCTTTTTTGGTGTTTTCATGCAGGTTCTTCTACTAGTTGGAGTTTAGTCCACTTCTGTATCTTTCATTTCAAGCTCAGGCCTCCAGAATTGTCCTCTGCATCTGTATTGAAGAGAGCCTATGTAGTTTGTCTGCCTATTCTGCCATCTTACTGTAACTCCAAGCCATGGTATTTTCAATTGCCTCAGATGAATATGAGAGTTGGACGATGAATAAGGATGACCAAAGAAGAGTGGGAGCTCTGGTAGCATAGTGCCTAAGGCACTTGACTGCTAACCAGAAGGCTGGCAGTTCAAACCCACCAGCCACTCTTGGAAGGAAGATGGGGCAATCTACTTCTGTAGTGATACTGTCTCAGAAACCCAAGGAGTGGTCGCTATGAGTCAGGTCCGACTTGACGGCACATAACAACAACACAACAACAAAGAATAGTTGATGCTTTTGAGTTGTGGTGTTGGCAAGGAATGCTGAAAGATCCATGGACTGCTAAAAGAACTAACAAATCTGTCCTGAAAGAAGTACAGCTGGAATGCTCCTTAGAAGTGAGAATGGCCATACTTCATCTCACCTACTTTGGTCATGTTGTAAGAAGGGATCATTCTTTGGAGAAGGATATCATAGTTGGTAAAGTGGAGGGTCAACAGAAGAGGGGAAGGCCCTCAACAAGATGTATTGACACAGTAGCTGTAGTGATGGGTTCAGGTATGGTAGGGATTGTGAGGCTGTCATGGGACCGGGAAGTGTTTCATTCTGTTGTATGTAAGGTTGCTATGAGTCAGAGATGACTTGACGGCATATAACAACAATTTAATCTGACATCTGGTTGTATTCACAGGTGGTTTCCGTTACCTGCTTTTTTTCTCATGTAGTTGTTATAGCTTCCTATTTCTTTACCTGTTGCATTAATATTTGTTGGAAACTAGGTATTCTACGTAGTATATTATATGAAATCTAGGTACTGACTTTTCTGGCCTTTTGTTTGTCTATATATTTAACAGCTGACTAGATTATTTAGTGAAACGTACTCCTCCTTCCCCTTTCAATGTTCAGCTTTGGATGTTGTTCAGGGAGACACAGTTTTCTGTATTCTCAAAGTCACGCTGGGATAATAGTCATTTTTGAAGGGCTATTTTTGTCTCCTTCTATGGTTTGATGAAATGCTATCTCCATTGGTAAACAAGGTCCAAAACCTGTTCAATCACCATAATTCAATGTTCTGCCTAAAATGATTGATAATAGATATGGAGGGACTATATGCCATTTGGAGTACCTAGGTGGCATAGTTAAGCATCTAATGACTAGCCAGTAGGTTGACAGTTCAAACTCACCCAGAGACACCTAAGGAGAAAATCCTGGTAATTTCCCTCAAAGAGGGAGATTAATCTCCCTTCAAAACCTTATGGAGAAATTCTACACACATAGTGTCACCATGAGTCCAATTTGACCTGACAGCAACCAACAACAACAGTCATCATCTAGTCAACTCAAGGTGAAAGTCTAGTTAAGAGAAAAATCAGACAATGAAAAGTGGAAAATTGAGAGATGGTAGAGGTGACAGAGACAGGGATAGTCCTAAAACATCACTTGAACTCATGAACCTAGCTCTGCTTAGAACCAGTTCTGTTACTAATAATTTTCCAAAAATGTTATTATTAATATCACTTTGTCTCATAACAGTTTTAACCAAGTTTTCTGTATTTGCAACACAAGAAGTTCAGAAATCAATACTACTTAATGGGTTAGAAAAAAAATCAGGGGAATGGAATATTTAGAAAAGCACATCAGGGTAAATTGGAATGAAAGGAAATAGCATCCCCATTTATATTATAGGATAAGTGTCTGAAAGGTCACAGCCTTGAATACCCTATGGAGCAGTTCTACTGTGCATGCATCAGAATAGACTCAACAACAATTAATAATAACAACAATTGCCAATTGTTTGTGTTATTTTTTTCAACAATATCCTGGGACCTAAATTGCATTACAGACTTAGGACAAAATGTTCTCGAAAGGAAAAGTTTTGGATTCCAGTGTTTGATAATTGTTTTTCAGATTTCAGGAGGGCATCATTCAGTAGAATTATTTCCCTTTTTTCACTTTCAAACTTGTGGGCATACAGTTCAGCCTATATCTTCACCAAATCTATGAATCTCCTGCCAATTGCTCCCCTTTTCCCCTACCTCAATCTCTACTGTTCTTGAGAGTGTTGTTAGCCTGACCTTCTCAACACCTTGTCACAAATGAAGTCAGTGCCTTTGGGAATAGAATAAGAACTGCCTTTTGTTAAAGGCTGTTTCTTTTTCCAGACAAAATATCTGACCTAGGGCTCTGGAGCTGAGTGTAGGAATCTCAGCACACTTCTCTCTGCTTTTAGAGCTGAATGCTTGATAGGTGTGGGAAAATGGAAGTCTGAAGTCTCTTCTGACTACACATGGTATGGAAACACTGTCTTAAAGAGTCAGGAAAGTATAATTGGGCTCCCAGTATTCTCAACAGTATCATGCCCAAGGTGGAGTCCTTGTTTCATGATTGGGGGCTGGGTAGAAGATGGAAACCCCTCCACCTTTTGACCACACTTTCCCAGAATTTAGTCTTAGCAACAGGTACCTGTTGTCAGAATAAGAAATGCTAACACCTTGCTCCTCCTGGGAAGAAAGCCCACTTACTTTGAGCTGAGAGGAGAAAGAGCTCTGTGTTCTGGCCTGCATTAATCTGGAGTAGATTTTTTGCCTTGATGATCTGGGGAAGGGACGGTGGTGGAAGTGATTTTGGTCATATAGCACAGACTCTCACTTTTCTCTCCAAATTTTCTTAGAATCTCTCTAATAGATGTACTTTCTCTCTCTCTCTCTCTCTCTCTCTCTCTCTCTCTCTCTCTCTCCTCTTAGGATGATTTCCATAGGATTTAAATTTTATGTGTGTGTGTGTTATTTTAAAAACGTTTTTGTGTTTTTTATTTTTCACAAGTTTCCCTGGGGTGCGAGTCTGTGAAGCTCTTCATGCTGTCTTGCCACAAATTGATCTACTCCACTGCTTTTTAATATTTTCCAAATAATAATATTCAGCAGACAGGTTAGTCTGGACATTATTTCCTGTATTTACAAGTCTAATTCTGGACTCTTCACCTTTGCTTATACTGTCCTTCTGCCCAATGTTTACTTTCTCACCATATTAGTATAAAAAAATATCAAGCAGAGATTTGTTGAAAATGAATCAAATAGATGCTTGAATTTTATGACCCATTCAGGAATTTTATTATATTCTTATACATAAAACAGTAAGTAGACACAGGTAATCACATGTACAGACACTGAGAAGAACATTAAAAAAAAAAATGCTCATTACATCATGTTAACAAAATAAGATTAGAAAGAATTTACTTTACTCTTAATTACATTTGTTGTTGTCATTTGCCGTCGAGTCGGCCCAGACTCATAGTGACCCCTCCTTGGGTTTCCAAGGCAGTATCACTACGGAAGTAGGATTGCCCAACCTTCCTTCCGAGGAGTGGCTGATGGGTTTGAACC
>NW_006921812.1:3807086-3807587 GCF_000298275.1 Orycteropus afer afer | reverse complement strand
TCCCTTCTGACAACATGACCAAAATAGGTGAGACAAAGTCTGGCCATTCTTGCTTCCAAGGAGCATTTCAGGTGCACTTCCTCCAGGACAGATCTATTATTTCTTTTAGCAGTCCATGGTGCTTTCAGGATTCTTCACCAGCACCACAACTCAAAAGCAACAACTCTTCTTTGGTCTTCCTTATTCATTGTCCAGCTCTTACATGCATATGAGGCAATTGGAAGTATCATGGCTTGTGTCAGGAGCACCTTAGTCCTCAAGAAGACATCCTTGCTCCTCAGCACTTGAAACAGTTCCTTTGCGGTTGACTTTCCCAATGCTATATGTCATCTAATGTCCTGACTGCCGCTTCCGTTGGCATCGATTGTAGAACCAAACAACATGAATTCTTTGACAACCCCAATCGTCTCTCCATTTATTGTGATGCTGCTCATTGGTCCAGTTGTGAGGATTTTTGTTTTCTTTATATTGAGGCATAATCCATACTGCAGACTGTATTCT
>NW_006921812.1:3804477-3805951 GCF_000298275.1 Orycteropus afer afer | reverse complement strand
ACTGCTGCAATCATTTTTGAAATATCTTCAGTAAGATCTTACTTGCATGCAATATTAATGATATTGTTCTATAATTTCCACATTCTGTGGGATCACCTTTCTTTGGAATGGACACAAATATGGATGTCTTCCAGTCAGTTGGCCAGGTAGCTGTCTTCCAAATTCCTTGGCATAACTGAGTGAATGCCTCCAATGGGGCATCCATTTGTTGAAATATCTCGATCAGTATTCTGTCAATTCCCGGAGCCTTATTCTTCACCAATTCTTTCATTGCAGCCGCAGCGATCCAGGTGAGGAGAGGGAACTCAGGTATGTCCAAAGCAGCAGGGTGGGAGAATGGGAGAAAGGGGATTAAAAAGTTAGGAATCCAGACAGAGGAGCAGTCAGCTGCAGGGATCCAGATGAGGATGGTACTAGAGGTTGCCAACAAGGAGACAAACTTGTCTGTCGGTCTGTGCTATTGTGGTGACGTGTTGATGTGAGTTTTGACGCTGAGCCACTGGTGTTTCAAACTTACAGACTGAGACAGACTAGGAAGAAGGAAGAGGCTGTCCACTTCTCAAATAATTGGCCAGAGAAAACCTTATGAATAGCAAAGAAACAGTGTTTGATACATTACTGCACACCTTTAGGAATAGTCCAGTTAGGTTAGAAGACTCTCAAAATAGGACTGGGAAAGATCTGCATCATCTGAGTAAACCCAGCCTTACTCATGTGGTTAAGGTAAAGCTTTTGAGACCTCCATTTGCTGATGTGGCACCACTCAAATTGAAGACAAACAGCTGCAGACATCTATTAACCATTGGAACGTGGAATGTACGAAGTATGAATGTAGGAAAATTGGAAGTTGTCAAAAATGAAATGGAACACATAAAGATTGATATCCTTGGCATTAGTGAGCAGAAATGGACTGGTTTTGGTCATTTTGAATCAGGTAACCATGTGATCTACTATGCCGGGAATGACAGTTTGAGGAGGAATGGCATGGCATTCATCATCACAAAGGATGTTTCAAGATCTGTACTGAAGTACAATGCTGTCAGTGATAGGATAATATCCATATGCCTACAAGGAATACCCATTAATAAGACTATAATTCAAATTTATGCACCAACCACCAAAGCCAAAGATGAGGAAATTGAAGATTTTTATCAGTTTCTGCAGTCTGAAATTGACCGAACATGCAACCATGATGTGTTAATTATCACTGGTGACTGGAATGCAAAAGTTGGAAACAAAAAAGAATCACCAGTACTTGGAAAATTTGGCCTCGGGGACAGAAATAATGCTGGAGCTTGCATGATAGAATGTTGTAAGACCAACGACTTGTTCATTGCAAACACCTTTTTTCAACAACAGAAATGGAGACTGTACACGTTGACTTCACCAGCTGGAACACACAGGAATCAGATTGACTACATCTGTGGCAAGAGGCGGTGGAAAAGCTCAATATCTTCAGCCAAAACCAGGCCAG
>NW_006921812.1:3795613-3802597 GCF_000298275.1 Orycteropus afer afer | reverse complement strand
AGGGACCATTCCCTGGAGAAGGATGTCATGCTTGGTATGGTGGAGGGTCGATGAAAGAGGGGGAGGCCTTCAAGGAGATGGATTGATACCATGGCTGCGATGATGGGCTCAAGTATAGCAGGGATTGTGGGGCTGGCGCATGATCGGGCAGTGTTTCTTTCTGCTGTTCATGGGGTCGCTATTAGTCGGAAATGACTCGACGTCACTTAACAACAACAACAACAAGAAAAAAATCAATGAGACAATAGAAAAATAAGAAACATATGGTAAACTGCATTATGTGTTCACAATTTCTTTTCCATCCATGTTATTGCCATGCTTTTGTATTTTATTGAATTGGGTCTTGGTCACATGTCCAGCTTTCTTAATGGAATTTAAAGGAATGTTGCTTTGTGATATCTCAACAGAAGTTTTTTAGATCTCAGTGTGTATCTTGACACAGGTCTTCTTGCTCTGTTCCACACCTAGCTGCAGATTTTAGAGCATAGCTATTATAGATTGAATTGTGTTCTGCAAAACATGTGTCAACTTGGCTAGGCCCTGATTCTTAGTATTATGTGGGTTTCCTCCATTCTTGTTCTGATGTAATAATCCTTCATCTTGTGACGTGTTGTAAATCCTAACCTGAATATGTCAATGAAGGAGCTCTGGTGGCGCAGTACCTAAGGCATTTATTTGACTGCTAACCCATCACTCCATGGAAGGAATATAGGGCAATCTACTTCTCTAAAGATTTACCACTTTGGAAACTCACTGCTATGAGTCAGAATCAACTTGATGGCAGTGGGTGTTTTCTTTTGTTTGTCTGTTTTCTTTTTGTTTATGAGGATTAGTATGGGTGTATCTAGAATAATCACCCATACTCAAGTTACTACTCTTACTCAAGTCACCACCCTTGTTTGGGGCATACATTTTATCTTACAATAGATAAAAAGAGAGAGAAGTGAGCAGAGTTGAGATGGACCAGACTACCACCAAGAAAGGAGGACTATGAGAAGAATGTGTCATTTGGACCTGGTGTCCCTGCCCTGATCATCTTCTAGACTCAGGGGAAGATTGATGCCAAGACACCTGCAGATTTCCAAGTAAGTCTGAGCCTACATATCTTGAAAAGAAATAAAGAAATTCACCTAAACCCAAAAGAGACAGAAAATCTTCCACAAAACCTGGTGCCTTAAATTTGGACTTTTAGCCTTTAAATTGTAAGAGAATAAATTTTAGTTTTCAAAGCTGTCCACTAGTGGTATTTCTGTTATAGAAGCTCTAGATAACTAAGACAGTGACTTTTCCTTCAACCTGAGTTTCAAAATGAGAACTTATATGGAGCTGAACCAGTATATATTCAGATATTTTCATAACATGAGCAAAAATTGTGTACTTTGTTGGAAAATAATTACGATATGGAATTGTTTGTTATCAAAATAAAGACTGACTTAAAACTAAACTCCAAGAACAAATAAAACTAAATACAGATATCCAATTAATATAGAAAAATATGCACAACTTCACTCATATTTAAGAAATGAAATGTAAAATAGCAATGGGATAGATGACAAATAGATAGATAGAAGACAGACAGATTGATGTTGTTAGTTTTCTTGAGTTGATTCTTACTCATGATGACCAATATGTGTGCAGATTAAAACTGTTCCATAGGGTTTTCCAGGCTGTGACCTTTCAGAAGCAGATAACGAGACCTGTCTTCCAAGGTGCCACTGGGTTGATTTGAACCGCTAATCATTCAGTTCATAGTACAGCACTTAACCAATTGAACCACCTGAAGATATGGATATATATTTTTTTTTTTCATCAAATTATGTAAAATTTAAATCAATGTTGACAACGTTGTTGTTAGGTGCCAACTACGACTCATAGCAACCCTATGTACAACAGAACAAAACATAGTCTGGTCCTGTACCAGCCTCACAATACTTGCTATACCTGAGCCAATTGTGGTAACCACTGTGTCAATCCATTTTGTTGAGGTTCTTCCCCTTTTTTGCTGACCATCCACTTTACCAAGCATGATATTTTTCTACAGGGATGGTCCCTTCTGGCAACATGATCAAAATTCATGAGACCAAGTCTGGTCATTCTCACTTCCAAGGATCATTCTGGCTGCACTACTTCCAGGACAAATTTGTTAGTTCTTCTGGCAGTCCATGGTGCTTTCAGTATTCTTTGCCAACACCACAATTCAAAAGACAGAAATCAATTCTTCTTTGGTCTAGCTCTCACTTACTTATGAGGCAATTGAAAACAACATGGCTTTGATTAGGCACACCTTAGTCTTCAAGGAGACATCTTTTTTCTTCAGCACTTTAAAGAGGTCTTTTGCAGAAGATTTATCCAATACAATATATCATCTGATTTCTTGACTGCTGCTTCCATGGGTATTGATCGTAAAACCAAGCAATATGAAATTGTTGACAACTTCAATCTTTTCTCCATTTATCATGATGCTGCTTATTGGTCCAGTTGTGAAAGTTTTCATTTTCTTTAAGTTGAGGTATAATCTATACTGCAGACTATAGTCTTTAATATTCTCCAGTAAGTTCTTCAAGTCATCTTCACTTTCAGCAAATAAGGTTGTGTCATCTACATATCACAGGTTGTTAATGAGTTTTCCTTCAACCCTGATGTCATGCTCTTCTTCATATAGTCCAGTTTCTCATATATTTGCTCAGTATATATATTGACTAAGTATGGTGTAAGGATATGAATCTGACATATTCCCTTCCTGCTCTAAACCATGCAGTACTCTCTTGTTCTGTTCAAATGATGGCCTCCTGGTCCTTGCATATGTTGACAATACTCTGGGAGAAATAAGCATTCTTAAGCAACATTTGTGGAAATTAAAATTTGTCCATCCCTTTCCTCCTATGAATATTTTAAGAATACGTATGATTTGAGCTAGCCATTTCACTTTTGAAACATATTCTATCTGTAAAATCATCATGCACCTAAGGATACAGGTGCAGTGATACTCATTGCAGAATTCTTTTAAAAGGAAAAGTAAAAATAGAGAACAAAGAAATAATGGAATACACTTTTTAAATAAGGAAAAAAAAAATAGGGGATAGGTAATACACATCAATAAATAACTATACTATGGAATAAATAGGCAGCTATTTAAGAATATAATTGGAAGATAGTTAATTTAAAAAAAAATGTTGCAGTACAGTACACAAGAATGTCACAATAAAATCTCATTTATTTTTTAACCTTCATATATATGCATAAATATTTTCTAGAAAGATATCTAAGATAAAATTTAAAAGGCATTATACCCAGGAAATGAGCTGCAGGTATCATAGTGAAACAACTTACACTTTTCACTATAGTAAGTCCTCGGGTTATGAACATCTGACCTATAGACATCTTATACTAGACCTTTAATAAAATAAAACACTGACATCAAGTTGATTCTGACTCATAGCAACCCTATAAGGCAGAGTACAACTGCCTCGTATGGTTCGAAAGTAAATTTGCCCTCACTTTTAAATCATTGAAAAGCCTTTGAGCATTTCTTGCACTAAAGTAAGGCTAAATATGAACACTAGGCACTTGTTTCAACTTACCTACATATTTGAGCAAAACACACACTCAGGAAATCTCTCCTTTGTACCCCTGGGACTACTTATATTGGCTTTTTACTCTGTGAATATTTATCCTAAATGCATTATTTTCATGATCAGAAAAATAAAAATTAAATAAAAGTTTAAAAAATAAAATTAAATAAAAGAAAAATGTGTTAAAAAATGTTTAAGCTGAGAAGATAAATTTTGATCTCATATCAGCATGATCACTCTCCTAAACCCATGAGACTCTGCCGCCACCTGTGGCAGAAAAGATAAATTGAAGATGAAGGCATGAAAAGGTGGAAAATATCAGAGTCAAGGCTCTGAAGCTGAAAATATTTATCTGTCATTTGTTATCTTATCTGTAGTCATGTGGCAATCTCATATCACCTACCTATGTTCTAAAAACGCAATAAATATTTAAATTTATTGATAAATTAACATAACTTTAAGGAAATAAACAAGTCTTTTCTAGAAGATTGTTTCTCTAAATATCAATATCATATTAGCTGCACCAAAAAAAGAAAGAAAGAATAGCAAAATGGAACTCACACTTAGCTAGATTCTCATTAATGGGTCTCACTTTTTCACTTCCCCAAAAAGTTCTCCTGTATTATTTATTTAAAGCAAAACTTTTTAAAAAAAATTATCAGGAGTATCTTGTCTTTGCATCCTCACCTGTGATTTTACATGCAAATGAATTTCAGTGTTTTAACTGGACCAGGCAATATCAGTTAAGCAAAGACATTCAAACAGGTGTTTGCCCATAGGCGTATGGAGTGTCCTGCCTTATCCTTTTTATCCCTCATGGCTAGATTCCGCAAGCCCTGCTGAGCCAGATTGGGTTAGCTTAGAAAAAATTTCATCTCTGTGTACCCATCACTGACAGAAGTATTGAGCAATGAATAAAAGGAACCACAGGGAGTAGTGTGTCAAGCTTCAGTTTCTATCGTGGGGAAAAATTAATCACAAATTGTTTGATACAAGAATATCATTTTTAAAACTTAGATTTAAAAAGGCACAATTAGCTAATTGTAGCCAGAATATATATGTTTAAAAAATGTGTAGATGGCAATATGGATGCAAATTATTTAAAAAATATTTTTAAAGCTTTTCCTCCTATAGCTTGAAATATTTCCAGGAAGTAATGACACAGAAAATTAAAAAGCCGAATAAAATTGATTCAGCAAGATTGAGATATTCTTTTTTTTCCAAAAATACTATAAACACAGAAATCAAGAGCAATGACAATTACATATTTACAGTTATTATATAATTCATATTGTCATAGAAAATAAATATTACATTATAGGTATTGTCCTGAGTTCTATTCTAGGGGATAGTACATTTACAAACAGATCCTAGACAAATTTGTGTGTAACTCCTCTCCCAAACAGATTAGAGAATAGAATCAAAAGTATAATATCTTAAATCAAACTTCTGCTAGATTAAGGGGTTTGCTTTTGGAATGTTGATGTTTGCTGTAAGGAATTTAACTTGGTGTATGCTCTGTGGAGATAATATGACAAGTGCTATATTACTAGTATGAATAAATAATCTTGTAGCACTTATTAGGAAACAATATAAAGCTTGGATTAAAGGTCAGGAAAAGTGTATTAGTTTTCTATTGGTACACAACAAATTACCACAAAATTCAGTACATTTGTTATCTCACAGTATCTGTAAATCAGAAATCTGGGTACAGCTCAACTATGTTGTCATCTTTGTGGTTGTTGTTATATAGGTTACAGTCAAAGTGTTGCCCACGACTAGGACTCTTCTGAAGGTTTTACTAGGGAAAGATTCACTTCTAAGCTTACTTAAGATGGTGGCATTTAGTACTTTGAGGATTGTTAGAATGAGGAATTCAGTCATTTGATAGCTGTTGGCCAAAGGTCACCCACAGTACCTTACCACATGAGCTTCTTCAAACTTTTGTAACATAATCCTGAAAGTGACATCTCATCACCTTTACTATACTCTATTGGTTAGGATAAAGTCACAAGACCCATGCCACATTCAAAGGGAGAGAATTACTCAAAATTACTTGATTATTACAGAATGGGGATCATTGGGGGCCATGCCAAAAATCTGACTACCACAAAATATTATAAGCTAAAAATGATTTTTCTTCTTCTCTTAGTATATGATATGTAGCATCCTACCAGTGCATTTCAGTTTGGCTTCTTCAAATTTGCTGAACAGAAAATCTAAGGCCAATGCTGATTCATTAGGGAAAAAAATCATGTAATTAAAAATAAAACATATTTTTTGTGATAAAAAACCTAGACTAGATTCATTTTTCTGAATTTCCCTTATAATTTATTCCAAGCTCTCCACTGTTACCACTTGTAAAAAAAGATCTTTCCACAATAAAACAAAATTGGTGATTGTAAGTATTAGGAACTTATTTCAGCACCAAAATTCTTCTCTCTATAGATACAGCACTTTAGAATGTTGCAGAAATGACAAGCAGAAAAAGAAAAAAAAATCTGGCTTGTAGTTTTGAGGAAATTTTTTAATCTTATGTTACTGAATGACAATATAAAGAGCAGCAGTGAACCTGAATTCAAGCCTAACTGAAGGAAGAAAAATTTCAAAAGGATTTTATAAGTAAACACAATCCTCATTTGCAAAACTTATCATCTATCCTATTTTGTTCCCTCTAATCAATTTAATTATTCACAAATCATAATGACAGCTAGACTCAATAATAAAGGAGGGAATACTGACTAAAGGTTGCCCTTCAGAAATGCCCTTTAGAAATGTTATCTTTTTTTGTGGCATTCCCTGATCAATGTCAGTAACAATTAGCTTTATGATTCAAGACTTTGCTGATTCCTATAAGGTTTCAGCTCCTTACATATCTTCTGAAATCTGAGATTAGAAAGTAGGAACAAATAACTGGAGGTCTACTCTGTTAGAATAATGGCATCAAAATCATTCCAATGGATCCCAGGAAAGGAGAACCACTTCACGAACCAAGGTAAGTAACAATATATCACTACCCATAAAGAAATTAAGAGTAGAGGGAAAGATCTTTGCTTTCCTTGATTATATCTTATTTCTAACTCAATAGATCAGGAGTATAAGAGGAAGTCTGATGGACATCATGGAAACATACAGTTTCCAAATCAAAAGCAAACACAAGGACAATTGAAAATAGAAAATTCAAAGGAAGAAAACCACAAAGAAAGTAAAAACGAAAAAAGAGTGATAGATACAAAAACAAACATTGTGTACATAGGAAACAAATTTTATGTGTATGCAAGCATTATGGTAATACTTGCTTATGATAAAACCAAAAAATTATATGTGTATATTTTCTTATTCTGGGTTGTGAAAAAGCAACTTGTGCCAAATTAAATTTTTAAAGCTCATATGCTTCTATATTTAAAACAAA
>NW_006921812.1:3791588-3795323 GCF_000298275.1 Orycteropus afer afer | reverse complement strand
GGGTGAGTTTTATTCCAGACGCAGAATGTATTTCAGGGCCATGGTATTGGGAGTCGCACCAGATTTCATCTGACCAGTAATTCTAGTCATTATTGAGTTTTTGGATTTTGTTCCACATTTTCCCTCCCACTCTATCCAGGATCTCCAGATTTGATCCTTTCCTAAGTGGTTGGCATTGGTAGCTGGGCACCATCCAGTTCTTCTGGTCTCAAGGGCCATCGTGTCCTAGGGCTGATTGCTTCTAAATACCCTTTGTGTGTGTGTGTGTGTGTGTGTGTGCATTCTTCTTCACTTCCAATGCTAGGAGAACATTAGCTGCATCTTAGATGGCTACTTGAAAGCCAATGTAGGATGTGGAACAACACTTTTACGTATTTTGTTGTGCCAATTGAGTCTGGTGTACCCCAGTACTATGGTCCTGAGGTAGTAGCTGTATTGGATCTCTCTCCCGTAGTGCTGGGATGTCTGTGAGGGATTACTCTGTGTCCATCTTCTATTGTTTCTATAAGGACTGGAGGTATTTTGTATCACTGGTGTCTGTACAAGATTAGCCTCAGCTGAGTCTATCCTTGGTCTAGAGTATACTGCTATTCACTGATCGCTGTCTGATCATCTCATGTGTTTATGTGTTTATCTGTATATCCTAGTGTTTGGTGTTAATGGCAATGTGGTATTGTGCACACCTTGGTTGTCACCTATCATCTATCTCTTATGCGCACAGTTTGGTATCCTCTCTTTTCCCAGTGTTATCATGGTGGTCACATATCTTTCCCATATATACCACCCCCTACCCATGTAAGCGTGTAAGCCCCAACTAGCCCTAAATTAATCCCTCCCTTTCCCTCTCCATACCACTAACCTACTAGGTGAGTTTCCTTTCCCAAGCAAATCCTTCTCTGTCTTTTTACAGTAATGGGCTCATACAGTACTTGTCCTTCTGCGATTGACTTGTTTCACTCAGCATAATGTCCTACAGGTTCATCCACATTGCAAGATGTTTTGCGTATCCCTCATTGTTCTTTAATGTGGCATAGTATTACATTGTGTGGATATACCATAATTGTGTTATCCACTCATCCATTGATGGGCAATGAACATAGGTGTACATATGTCTGTTCATGCTATCTCTCACCTCTTTAGGATATATTCCTAGTAATGGAATTGCTGGGTCAAATGGTACTTCTATTTTCAGTTTTTTAAGAAAATGCCATACTGTTTGCCACAATGGTTGTACCATTTTACAATACCACCAGCAGTGCACAAGAGTTCGAATCTCTCCACAACCCCGCCATCATTTGTTACTATCTGATCTGTTGAACTTTGCAATTATTGCTGGGGTGAGATGATATCTCATTGCTGTTTTGATTTGCATCTCTAATGATTAATGATTGTGAGCAATTTCTCATATGTTTTTGGCTGCTTATATATCTATCTTCTTTGGTGAAGTGTCTGTTCAAGTCTTTTACCCATTTGTGAATTGGGTTATTTGTCTTTTTGGTGTTGAGGTGTTGAAGTTTTCTGTAGATTTTGGAGATAAGTCCTTTGTCAGATATGTCATAAGCAAATATTTTCTCCCAATCTATAGGTTCTCTTTTTACCCTTTTGACAAAATCTTTCGATGCACACAAGAATTTAATTTTTAAAAGGTACCAGTCATCTAGCTTCTCTTCTATCTCCTACACATTCTGGGTTAGGCTTGACAGTCTATTTATGCTGTAAACTAGGGCCCCTAGATTTCTCCCTATTTTATCTTTGATGAATTTTATAGTTTTTGGTTTTACATTTAAGTCTTTGATCCAGCTTGAGTTTGTTTTTGTGTATGGGGTGAGGTATGGGTCTTGTGTCATTTTTCTACAGGTGGATATCCAGTTTTGCCAGCACCATTTGTTAAAGAGCCTATCCCTGCCCCATTTAATGGGCTTTGGGCCTTTGTCAAAGATCAGTTGTCCATAGATGCATGGGTCCATGTCTGAGCTTTCAGTTCTGTTCCATTGGTCTATCTGTCTATCATTGTACCAATACCATGCTATTTTGACTACTGTGGCTATACAGTAGTTCTTAAGATCTGGGAGTGTGGGACCTCCCACTTTGTTTTTCTTCTTGAGAAGTGCTATGCTTATTCTAGGTCTCTTTCTTTTCCATATGAAATTAGTAATTAGTTTTTCCATGTCCTTAAAAAAATTTGTTGAAATCTGGATTGGGATTGAGTTAAATGTATAGATAGCTTTAGGTAGTATGGATATTTTCAAAATGTTTAGTCTATCTATCCATGAACAAAGCAGGTTCTTCCATTTATGTAGTACCCTTGTTGTCTCTTGTAGCAGTGTTTTATAGTTTTCTCTGTATAGATCTTTTGTGTCCCTGGTGAGGTTCATTCCTACATACTTTATCTTTTTTGTAGCTATAGTGAATGGTATGGTTTCCCTTCTTTCTTTATCAGAGGGGTCCTGCTGGTGTAGAGAAATCCAACTGATTTTTGTATGTTGATCTTGTATTCTGCCACTTTGCTGAACTTCTCTATTAGTTCCAGTAGTCTTTTTATTAAGTCCCTTGGGTTTTCTATGTACAATAGCATATCATCTGCAATTAGAAATAGTTTTAATTCCTCTTTGCCAATATGTATGCCTTTATTTCTCTTTCTTGCTTTATTACCCTGGTCAGGGCTTCTAATACAATGTTAAATAGAAGCGGTGATAGAGGGCATCACTGTCTGATTTCTGTTCGTAAAAGGAATGCCTTGAGCCTTTCTCCATTAATAATGATGTTGGCCATTGGCTTTGCATGTATACCCTTTATTATATTGAGGAATTTCCCTTTTATTCCTATTATGCTGAGAGTTTTAAACAAGAGTGATGTTGGATTTTATCAAATGCTTTTTCTGCATCAATTGATATAATGATATGGTCTTTTTCCTTTGTTTTGTTTATATGGTGAATTACATTGATTGATTTTCTGATGTTGAACCACCCTTGTGAACCTGGTATGAATCCCACTTGGTCCAGATGTATTAATTTTTTGATATGTTGTTGGATTCTGTTGGACAGGATTTTGTTAAAGATTTTTGCATCTATGTTCATGAGTGATACTGGTCTATAGCTTTCCTTTCTAGTGTTGGCTTTCCCTGGTTTTGGTATTAGTGTTATGCTTGTTTCATAAAATGAGTTTGGGAGTAATCCATTTTTTTCTATGCTCTGGAATAGCTGAAGTAGCATAGGTGTCAACTCTTCTCTGAATATTTGATACAATTCTCCAGTGAAGCCATCAGGGCTGGGTCTTTTCTTCGTGGGAAGTGTTTTTGTGACCTGTTCAATTTCTTCCCCTGTTATGGGTCTGTTCAAGTTTTCTATTGGTGAGTGGTAGATCTTGCGATTCTAGAAATTTGTCCATCTCTTCTAGATTCTCATATCCATTGGGGTACAGTTTTTCATAATATTCTGTCAGTATCTTTTTTATTTCAGTTGGTTCTGTTGTGATGACACCCTTTTTGTTTACAATTCTTGTGATTTGGTTCTTCTTCTTCTTTTTTTTTGTTAGGTTTGCCAATGGTTTATTGATTTTATTAATCTTTTTGAAGAACCAGCTCTTTGTTTTGTTGATTTTCTCTATGCTTTTTTTGTTTTCTATTTCATTTATTTCTGCTCTGATCTTTATTATTTCCTTACTTCTAGATACTGTAGGAATCTTTTGTTGTTCTATTTCTAGTTGTTGGAGTTGTTAAGTTAGAGTGTTGATTTT
>NW_006921812.1:3781154-3791488 GCF_000298275.1 Orycteropus afer afer | reverse complement strand
TTTTGGTAGGATGTATCTTCATTCTTATTAGTTTCTAGGAATTTTTTTATTTCAGTTTTTTTCTGTTCTGTAACCCAATAGTTTTTAAGCAGAGAGTTGTTCAGCTTCCATATGTTTGATGCTTTTTCCTTGCTCTTCCTATTATTAATTTCTAGTTTTATAGCACTGTGGTCAGAGAAGATGCTTTTCAGTATTTCAATGCTTTTGAATTTATTGAGGTTTGTTTTATGTCTTAGCATATGGTCTATTTTGGAGAAGGATCCATGTGCACTGGAAAAGAACGTGAACTGTGTTTTTGTTGGGTGAAGTACTCTATATATGTCTATGAGTTCCAGTTGGTTGATTGTGTTGTTAAGTTCTTCTGTATCTTTGCTGAGTTTTTTCCCTGTTGACCTGTCTCTCCTTGAAAATGGTGTGTTAAAGTCACCTACTACTATTGTAGAGATTCTTTCATTCCTTTTGATTCAGTTAATATTTGCTTCATGTATTTTGGAGCATTTTCATTGGGTGCATAGATATTTATTATTGTAACCTCTTCTTTGTCAATTGACCCTTTCAGCATTGTATAATGCCTATCCTTGACTCTTAAGATGTTTTTCACCTTAATGTCTATTTTACCCAAAATCATAATTGCTACCCCTGCCCTTTTTTGGTTTCCATTGGCTTGGTATATTCTTTTCCATCCTTTAACTCTTAATTTGTTTTTATCTTTGTGTTTAAGGTGTGTCTCTTGTAGGCAGCATATTGATGGGTCTTCTTTTCTTATCCAATCTGCCACTCTCTTTCTCTTGATAGGTGCATTTAGTCCATTCACACTGAGTGTAATTAGTGATAGGTTTGAGTTGATTGGTGTCATTCTATTGTGGTGTTTTGTTGTGTCACTGGTGATTCCTTGGTCCATGTATCTTTCTGTGCTGAGTTCAGTTGTTGGCTAATGCTTTCTCCCTTTTCTTCTTTATAGTTGGTTTTGTGTTTATTAAGCCCATATGTTTTCCTTCCTTCTGGATTTGCTTGTTGTTGTTGTTGTTGTTGTTGTTATGTGCCGTCGAGTCGGCCCCGACTGGATTTGCTTAGATGAATTATTTGCTTAGATGAATTATTACTCTTTTCTGTGGTTACCTTGAAGTAAATTCTTGTCTCCACATTTTTAGAACAGTGCATGCTGCAAAGACTTGTCATGTTTTCCTTTCCATTTGAGGGTCTGTACCTAGAAATATTATTCCCTCTGATAGGTTAGTTGCTGTTGTTCCTTGGTTTTTAAAGTAGAATGTTTTATGGTCTTATTATGAGTGTCTATTTCTGATTTGGTTTTAAAGTTGATGTCACATATCCTAGTTTTGTTGATCTCTGTTGTGGGTTCTCTATTGGTAGGACTTCCTTAAGCATTTCTTGTTGGGTTGGTCTGGTTTTCACAAAGTTCCTTAATTTCTGTTTATCTGAGAATGTCTTGATTTCGCCCTCATATTTTATGGATAATTTGGCTGGATATAGGATTCTTGGTAGGAAGTTTTTTTTTTCCTTCAGAGTTTTATATATTCCATCCCATTGCCTTCTTGCCTGCATGGTTTCTGCTGAGTAATCAGAGCTCAGCCTAACTGTTTGATAATTATAAGTAATATTTCTTTTTTCCCAGGCAGCTCTCAAAATTTTTTTCTTTGTCTTTGGTTTTGGAAAGTTTGATTAAAATATGACTCGGTGTTTTTCTTTTGGGATCTATCTTGTGTGGGGTTCTATGAGCTTCTTGGACAAATATCTTTTCTTCCTTCATGATATGGGGGAAGTTTTATGTTAGCAGGTCTTCCACAGTTTTCTCAGTGGTCTTTTTCACCTCTTCTTGTTCTGGAATTCCAGTGAGTCTTATATTGTTTCATCTCATTTCATCGCATATAATTCTTAGGCTCTCTTCATTTCTCTTAAATCTTTATTCTGATTTTTCTTCATACAGGCTAGTATCCAGGGATTTGTCTTCTAGTTGGAATATGTGTTCTTCAGCCAGTTCTAATCTACTCTTTTGAGCTTCTACTGTTTTGTGTAGTTCTGTCATATTGGTGCTCATGATTTACATTTCAATAGACTTCTTCTGCATTTCTAACTGCTGTTTTTGTATGAGTTCTCATTGTGCATTAATCTTAATATTCTGTTCCTCAATGATTTTCCTGAGTACCTCCAGGGAACTGTCTGTGTTCTCCTTGTTTCTGTTGGGGTTTCCTTAGGCTTTTGTATAGCTCTATAAATATATCTTCTAAATTCTTTCTCAGACAATTCTATTGCCTCCTCTTCCTCCATGTATAATGACCTTTGTTTGTGCTTTTGCTTCTAATGTCTTGTCCTGATTTTTGTTGTTGTTGTTGTTTTGTTTGTTTGTTTGATTTGAGGTTGCCTGTTGTTTACTAGATATTTTGAGGTTGTCTTTAACTGCTGGTTATGCGCTGATTTGTTTTGTCTTGGTTTAATGGTTTAATATTTTGAAAAGGTGAAGCTGGTGTATTTTATTTTATTATTGATTCAGGTATGTTGAGTCGCTTTGCTGCTTTCTTTGTGATGGTAGAATCACTGTGTGGAATGTGAATATGTGTTTCTGTTTGTCATAAAGAGGGTTTAGAGTTTGAACTGGGAGGTTTTATCATAATTGGCTGAATATGGTTACTTCTATTGAATGAATGAAGTTATTCATGGAGAAGGTGGGAGCAGAAGAAGTAAAGCTTGGTGTTGATAGGGTTGGTTTCTAGGGCTTTGTATCATTTATTATTGATGACGTACTGTTATTTACAAGTCCGTGGCTCAATTTTAGGAAAGATTCCTGTTGTTAGGAGTCGCCAATTTCCACCAGGCTCAGGCACACTCTAAGACCCTGCTTCTGAAGCCCTTTGGCAACAAAAAGCTGATCCAAGGCAAATTCCCAGCACTGCACTCAGCCTCAGATTCCTCTCTCTCCACCCTGTCTGCCCACAGTGCCGGCCCAATCGGCCCAGACCATGAGCGACTCCGCAGTTTGTCTGTGATACTGCCCACCTGAGGCACCAAAGATGTGCGCCATTTCATCTGTGCTGGAGTCGGGAGAGTGCCTGCTAGTAATCTGTGGTCCCGATATCAGTGACAAAGACAAGGACAGACCTCTCAATGCCTACCAAGGTGACCCAAGCCCACTCAGTGACCCGCTGAGGGGGAAGCAAGCTCATCCTCCTGGAGCACCAGTGAGCTCTGCTTGGGTTTCAGTAGTACTGTGCACATCCATTTGCAACTAGCCGACCCAAGTTACCAATAAAATCAGGTGCTGAAGGTAAATCCTTGGAGTGTTTGCTGGTGTTTGTTGCTGTGGTCTATGGTATGCTGATATAGGGTGTCTTCTTCCTTGGCCCACAGAAATCACAGGTGGCCGCCTAAGTCCAGCAGTCAATCACTGCCCTAGGGAAGTTTCCAATGGCCTCTCTCAGCTGTCCCTCCATCCTCCACCGGGTAGATCTTCCTTAAATACTTTCCCTGTGACTTTCCTCTAATCCTGCTCTTCTGTGTTTGGTGCACTCTGATTCAGTGAGCTGTTCAGAGCACCAAAATCCCTAATTCAAACTGCTGTACCTAGTTTTTCAAGCACTAAGATGCTAGAGGGAAATAGCGTGGTGATTGCTGATGAGACTCCATTTTCAATCCCTATATTTAAAACAAAATTTTTAAGAAGTCAAGTTGAAAATCTATGGAAAAGTATTAGAAAAATACATTAAACATGTAATAATTAATGCTACTGTGCCATTATTCAAAGCAGAGTAAATAAGATTTTTGCTAAATAAAGCAAATTAAATATTATGTGATGAATGTACCCAATGAAAAATTTAAGCTCTTTTTAGTGACAACAATTTTAATTATCCCTAATGACAAATAGAAACATCCTGCTGGGATACACTTCTCTTAGGGTGCCTCGTTTTTCTGTACAACTTTCAAATGGAGTAACCAACACCCTTTTGTTGTGGAATATCTTTTCAAGGATATTTGTACAGTGAATGGTCAGTGAAGGCAGAAATAGTTTCTTCCTCCAGAGAGCATGAAGGTTTGTATACAACCCACTGTAACAAAGATAATACCTCCCTCTTGGGAAAAGTTCAGATTAGTTTGGTTGTAGCCCATTATAAAAAATGAGGTTTCCTAAGCATGAGTTTCCCCTCTGGTAATATAATCCAATGTTCATGCAAGGCTCACCTGGCCCTTGTAGCATTGTCATGTGGAGATTAGGCATTGGTGAAAATTTAAATAAAGTAAAACTCTGTAGTTTTTGCTATCATTATGAATAACATCTGTTGACTCTGATCTAGGAGTCTCATGTTTTCTGCCAGCATTTATGAGGAGCTGTGGGAGGTTGACTCTTTAGCTTTAACATTAATAATTTCAGATGCTTCACAGTTCTTCACATTATCAATGAAGAATTTATAGCAATCATGGATATATATGAACTCAAAAATAGAGCTTTGGAATATATGCTGAAAATATTGACAGAATTATAAGAAAAAAAGAAATGCCATTAATCATAATGGAAGATTTTAATAATAATATCTCAGAAACCAATACTTCAAGCATAATAATACTTGCTTATGATAAAACCACATAATTAAAGAAAGCTTATGCTACTAGATGTGTATATGATGCATGTACTCAAAAATATTGAAATCTATGTGGATATTAAAGATATTTTTGCATATTAAGGTGCAAGGAAAGTTGGGCAATCTACTCCCATAGTGACACGTCTTCGGAAACCCAAGGAGGGGTAGCTATGAGTTAGGTCTGACTCAACGGCAAATAACAACTACAAGGGTGCAAGGGAAGTGCAACATATCTAAAAGAATTAAAATCACACAGATTGTAGTGTCTGTCCACTTAATTAAATTTTATTTAATAAATAAAAGATAATTACAAATGAATTAAAAATAAAATTCAATGTAAATTACATAAGAAGATCTGGTGGCACAGACTGCTAACCAGATGGCTGGAGGTTCAAATCCACTAGCCACTCCTCAGAAAGAAGACTGTGCAATCTACTTCCATAGAGATACTGCTTCAGAAACCCAAGAAGGGTTTGCTGTGCATTGGGATTGACTCAATGACAGTGAGGTTTTTTTTTTCTGGTAAATTACATAAATGCTTAGATTTAAGTATTAAGAAAATTATGTATAGGAGGTTCCAGTAAGATGGTGGAATAGGCAGACAACCTACACAGGCCCTCTTCAACAAAGAAAAGGATAACCAATTAACTCAGATACAGAAGATAATCCAGTAGCTCTGAGCTTTGAAAAGAAGGATACAGAAGTGGACTAAACCCCAACTAGTAGAAGATCCTGCATGAAAACATTGAAAAAGGAGACATACAGAGCTATGGGCTGTCCATGATCCTGACTGCACAGACAGCTCGGATATTACAAAGTGGTATTGTTGTTGTTTGCCGTCGAGTCGGCCCCGACTCATAGTGACCCCTCCTTGGGTTTCCGAGGCAGTATCACTACGGAAGTAGGATTGCCCAACCTTCCTTCCGAGGAGTGGCTGGTGGGTTTGAACCGCCAGCCTTCTGGTGAGCAGTCAAGTGCCTTAGGCACTATGCTATACAAAGTGGTATTAGGACCTAAAAATTAACCAAAAATCAGCCCTGCTAGCCAAGGGCTGCACTGATGGCTGGTGAGTAAAAGGGAAAGCAGTGAAGAGGGAGATGGGTTGAGCTGTGGACTTTTGGCTGTCTGGAGGGCACAGCCATTTTGAATGTTTACAAGTGGTTTGACCATTTTGGATATTTAAAGCAACAGTGTTCTCTCACATTCCAGGGAATAGGAGCCACTCCCCTGGCACTGCAAGGACATTCCAGATGCGAATGACTAGAAAGGTGCAATTGTCCCCTTGTTACTCTTATGCCCCACAGATTCTTGGTGAATGGAGGTAAGGCCATCCCTCCCAGCTACCTTCTGGACCAGCAGGAATTCCATCCCAGACTGTGTGCTCTGGTGGAGACTTTGTGCTCTGCCCAACCTGCCCAGATATTTTGTTTTCCTTTTATTTATTTATATTTTTTTTAGTTTGTTTATTATTTTTTATTTCATCATTTTTGTTATTATTCTCTAGTCTTCCCTTCCTAGGTTCTGGTTTTCAGCTATTTCTCTCTTCCCTGTTTCTGGTTCTTTTTTTTCTTTCTTTCTTTCTTGTGGTTAACCCCATTCCTTGTTTTTCTTCTTGAATTTTTCCCACTTTGTTTTCTTCATTATTTGCCTACTCTACTTCTTTTCTCTTTTTGCCTCCTCCCCAGACATTGTGAGTTTTGTTGTTGTTGTTGGTTTGTTTGTTTTCATTTTTCTTTTAATGGTGATTGTTCCTGTATGTTTATGGGTGTGTTTTTTGTCCACTTGCTTTTAATTTTTGATGTTTTTTCTATTGTTATTTTTGTCTAAGTGGGAGACAGCAACCATGCCTATATGATGCAACCACAGCTGCACCTCTTACAGCTCCATTTACTGAGATTCACCACTTCCTTCTCCACCAACTGCCCAATCATAAATGACCACCAAGAATAGCCTGAATCACCCTTAAATTGTCTTCACAAATAGCAGATCTACATACAACATTGTCATGTCACAATGTCTTAGAGACTACAGACCATTACCATCCATGCAAAGAAGCAAGATAAAGTGGTAGAAACAAGTGACCATGATACAGACCCAGAACACATCCCTGAAGAACAAGTAGTGTGGGAACTGTGTGATAAGGAATTCAAAAGAATTGAGGTACCTTCAAAGAACTGAGAGACACATCAAGGAAAACACTGACAAAATTAAGGAACACTGACAAAACTCTATAACAATTTCAGAAGAAAATACAAGAACAAAATAAATGAAAAAAATAGAAAGGATACAAAATCTACAGATAGAAATCCAGAAGATTAATATGAAATTTCCAGAAATAGATAATATATTGAAAGGGCAAAGGAGTGGAACCAAATCAATGGAGGACAGAAATAAAGGGATTGAACACAAATACCTGAATACTTCTTTGGAAAAGAATCAACCAGATAAAAGATCAAAGCAAAATGAAGAAACCTAAGTAAGGTTCATGTGAGATACCATCAAAAGGGATAACTTACAGATAAAATCAGAACAGAAAGAGAAAAAGAAAACCACTGAAAAAATTTTCCAAGATGTGTGAAAAGAGAACTTCCCTGATATGATGAAAGATCAGAATATATCCATTCAGGAATTCCAACAAACCCCAAACATGATGGATCCCATAAGAAAATCACCAAGACATATCATCACCAAACTCACCAAAACCAAAGACAAAGAAAGAATCTTGAAAATAGCACAGGAAAAACAAAAAGTTACCTACAAAGAACAACCAATAAGAATAAACTCTGATTTCTCGGCAGAAACCATGCAGGTGAGAAGGCAATGGGATGGTATATATAAAACCGTGAAAGAGAAAAATTTCCAACCAAGAGTTACATACCCCTCAAAATTGTCCCACAAACATGATGATAAAAGTAGGAGATTTCAATATAAGAAGAAATTAAGGGAATTTGTTAAAACCAGACCAACCTTACAAGAGATGCTAAAGGGAGTCCTTTGAACAGAGAACCAATGATAGCAAATGATAAGTGACTATTAATACACAAGATGACATAACCCAGAAACCAACCCAGCTATGGAGTATCCAAAGTGAAATCAGCTTATAAGATTACAAACAAAAAAGATGGAAAAGACTGTGTAGTCACAGAACTTCTAAATTGTGAGGAAGTTAAGAGAGTTGCAAGATAGAAGGAACTGTTCTAAATTCAGAGACAAAATTATAAATCACAGGGTAACCTCAAAGAAAAATGATAAGCCTTCACATCACAATAAGAAAAGGGAAAAACACAAACATTTAGCCAATATTAAAAGAAGAACAACAAAGGAAATGATTACATTATTCATAATTGTAATGATTTCAGCACAGAAAATTAAATGGAACAAAGAAACCAGAGACACCATGAAAAAACACACAATAAAAAGACAGTATCCAATTCATACTTGTCAACAATAACACTGAATGTCAATGGATTAGATACATCACTCAAGAGATGGAGAGTTGCAGACTGGATAAGAAAACATAACCATCAATATGCTGTCTACAAGAAACACACCTTAGAGACAAAGACAAAAATAGACTAAAAATCAATGGTCGGAAAAAGTTATGTCAAACAAATAGAAAGCAAAAAAGAGCAAGAATGGCAATATTAATTTCTGATCAAATTGACTTTAAGGCAAAAACCACCATAAGAGACAATAAAGGACATTATGTATTGATTAAAGGATCAATTGAACAAGAAGATATAACCATAATAAATATCTATGGACCCAATGAAAGAGCCCCAAAATACATACATCAGACTTTAACAGAATTTAAAAGACAAATAGATGACTCCACAGTCATAGTAGGAGACTTTAATACACCACTTTCAATGAAAGATAACACAACTGAAAAGAAACTAAACAAAGACACAGAAGAACTAAACAATACAGTCCACCAACTTGACCTTATAGACATCTACAGAGCACTTCACTCAACAACAGAATAATATACATTCTTATCTAGTGTACATGGAGCATTCTCCATGATAGACTGCAAGATAGGCCATAAAGCAAGTCTTCATAAATTTAAAACATTGAAATACTGCAAAGTGTCTTCTCAGATCACAATGCTATAAAACTTCAAATCAATGATAGGAAGATCAGTGAAAAAGAGCAAACACATGGAAACTGAACAAACCCTCCTTAAGAATGACTGGGTGAGAGAATAAATAAAAATTGAAATTAAAAAATTCCTTGAGTCAAACGAGAATGAAAACACAACATACCAAAATCTTTGGGACATAGCAAAAGCAATGATCAGATGCCAATTTATAGCAACAAACGCACATATCAAAAAGCAAGAGCCAAAATCAACACTTTAAGCCAAAAATTATAAAAGAGAACAGCAAGAAAAGCCTACAGTCACCAGAAGAAAGGAAATAATCAAGATTTAAACAGAAATCAGTGGAATAGAAAATAGAAAGACAACAGAAAAAATCAACAAGACTAGAAGTTGGTTTTTTGAAAAGATTAATAAAATTAACAAACTACTCTCAAATTTAACAAAGGAAAAGGGAGAGAATAATATGAATAAGAAAAGAAATGGGCAATATCACAACAGATTCAACTGAAATATAAAGGGTGATATCAGGATACTATGAAGATCTATACTCCAACAAATTTGAAAATCTGGAAGAAATGGATAGATATTTATAAACACATTACTTGCCTAAACTAACACAGACTCAGGTGGAAAGTTGAACAGACCCATAACAAAAGAAAAATTGAACAGGTCATAAAAAAATTACCAACAAAAAAAAAAGCCCTGACCCATGTGGTTTCACCAGACAATTCTGTCAAACATTCAGAGAAGAATTGACACTAGTCCTACTCAAACTATTCCAAAACATACAAAAGAATGGAATCCTCCCTAATTCATTTCATGAAGCAAGCATAACCTTGATACCAAAACTAGGCAAAGACATCACTAAAAACGGAAAACTGCAGACCTATATCTCTCATGAACATAGATGCAAAAATCAGGAACAAAATCCTAGCCAACAGACTCCAATAACATATCAAAAAAATAATTCATTATGACCAATTGGGGTTCATGTCAGGTATGCAAGGATGATTCAACATTAGAAGAACAATCAACTTCATCCATCACATAAATAAAACAAAAGAAAAGAACCACATGATCATATCAATTGATGCAGGAAAGGCATTTGATAAAATCCAATACCCATTCCTGATCAAAACTCTCAGCAAAATAAGAATAGAAGGGAGATTTGTCAACATAGTAAACGGCACAGGTGCAAAACCAACAGCCAACATTATTTTCAGTGGAGAGAGACTGAAATCTTCTCCTTTGTGAACAGGAACCAGACAAGGATGCCCTCTATCATCACTTATATTCCACATTGTATTAGAAGTCCTAGCCAGCCAATAAGGCAAGAAAGAGAAATCAAAGGCATCCAAATTGGCAAGGAAGAAGTCAAACTATACCCATTTGCAAATGATATGATCTTTTAGGAGCTCTGTGGCGTAGTGCCTAGGGCATACCTAGAAAACCCAAGAGACTCAGTCAAAAATCTACTGGAACTAATTGAGAAATGTAGTACAGTGGCAGGATATAAGATCAACATCCAAAAATCAGTTGGATTCCTTTATACCAGCAGAGATTGCTGAAAAAGTAATAAGGAAATCAATACCATTTACAATAGTTACCAAAAAAATAAAATACTTGAAAATAAATCTTACCAG
>NW_006921812.1:3778189-3780507 GCF_000298275.1 Orycteropus afer afer | reverse complement strand
AGAATTTATAGAAAACTCCAACACCTCAACAACAAAAAGACAAATAATCTAATTCAAAAATGGGCAGATAACATGAATAGACACTTTGCCAAAGAGGACATTCAGGCAGTCAACAAACATGAAGAAATGCTCATGATCATTAGCCCTTAGAAAGATGCAAATCAAAACAACAATGAGATACCATCTTGCCCCAGCACTAGTAGCAAAGTTCAGCAAGACAGAAAATAACAAATGCTGGCGAAGTAGCAGAGAGATTGGGACACTCATACATTGCTGGTGTGACTATAAAATGATACAACCACTGTGGAAAGCAGTGTGGTGATTCTTTAAAAAACTGGAACTAGAAATACCATTTGACTCAGAAATTCCATTACTAGGTATATATCCTAAAGAAGTTAGAGCCAGAACAAAAACATATATATGCACACCCATGTTCATTGCAGCACATTTACAACAGCCAAAAGATGGAAACAACCTAGATACCCATCAACAGAAGAATGGATAACCAAACTATGCACACAATGGAATACTATGCAACCCTAAAGAATAACATAGAATCAGCAAATCACTGCATAACATGAATGTACTTGGAGGACATTATGCTGAATGAAATAAATCAATCACAGGACAAATATTTCATTAGTCCTTTATCGTAAAAAATCAAGGAAAGGTGTATATATGGAAGGAAATTTTCTTTGTTGATTACCAGGGGTGGGAGGGGAGGGAGGGGGGAATACTGATAGACAGGTAGAGACAAGTATTGATTTGAGTGAAAAGAGCAATATAACAAACGTGAGTGATCAACATGTTGTCATTGAAGAAGAGGAAGATATAGAGAGGTTCATGTTTGGTACACACCACAAAGATGAAACCTTTTAAACACATAGTGCTGTGTTGTCAGTGAAGGCAAACATTGATCTATGGTTGGATAGATGGGTGGACAGGCTGAACTATTTGTTATATCTATGCAGGGGAGAGTGTGTCCATGACCATGTATAGGGTTGGCAGACAATGTTTCTACAAATGTATTTGTATGTTCTGTAAGAATTCCCAGGTATATAGTAGAGCTGACAAGCAGAAAGGTTGTAATCACTTCTTGGCCACAGCCAGCACCCAGAGGGAGTTAGGAGTTGGAACTGTGGGCTCAGGACCATAGATGCATGGGACATCAAGCTCAATTGGCATAAAATACTACACAAAAACATTGTTTCACATCTTACTTTGGCCAGTAGCAACTGGGATCTTAAAAGCTTGCAAGTGGACATCTGGATGCAACGATGAGTCTCTCCTCATCCAAAGCAAAGAAGAATGAAGAAAAGCAAAGATTCATGGAAACAATTAGTCCAAGTGACTGGTATACCATGTGATCTCAGCCTACATGACTATGAGACCCAAAGAAATATAGGTGCCCAGCTACCACTATCAACCACTCAGAGGGGAATCTACATAGGAGATATCCTGGATACAGTGGGAGAACAATGTGGAACCAAACTCAAAATCATTTAAAAAAAAAGAACCAGGTTTGCTGGTCTGAGAGAACCTGATGGAACCACTGAAGCTATGGCCCCTAGTTGTTCTTCAGGTCTGGAATTGAACCCACACCTGTGGCTTCTAGCCAAAGAAAAGACAGGCAAATGAACTGAACATTTACATTAGGTAGATACACTCCTTGGATAGGTCAATCATGGGAGAATGGAAGGACTGTGTATGCACAGGGAGACAGCTCAGGAGGCAGGAGTGCATGGGAGGGAAGGACACACAGAAGAGGTAACTATGAGAAAGAAGTGGGAGGAGAGTTGTTGCACTGTGGGAAATTTCAGTCAATGTCATGAGACAAAGTGTATGTGAGCTGCTGTATGGAAAGTGAATTTGCTCTGTAAGCTTTCACCTAAATCACAATAAAAATAAAAGTTTAAAAAAAAAGGAAAGAAAGAAAATTATGTATAAAGGACCTTTTATACATGAAGCTAAATTGATACATAGAATGCCTTTTCTAGTTTTACATGCCTCTTTTTAAGAGAGATAGAAAAATAATAATAAATGGCATAAGCAATGTTCCAGATGCTAGATTACCAATACAAAGTCAAATCAAAATAAATAAATTATACATTAAAGAGCATATATCAATAAATAAACAACCACCAGAATAATAAAAAAAGAGAGACTGAGAGGGAAAACAAACAAAAGTGCTAACTGATGATAATTTGAAAAATTTGATAAAGTAAATTTTCAAATCTAACTCAGTAAAGAGGAAAATGAATACATATAGGGTAGTGTTATGGACAACATTGAGAAGAATGGGAATCCCCGAGCACTTG
>NW_006921812.1:3740192-3755314 GCF_000298275.1 Orycteropus afer afer | reverse complement strand
AAAAAAAAAAAAAAGGATATAAACAGGAAATTTACAAAACAGGAGAACACAATGGCCAATAAACATATGAAAAGACTGTCAACCTTTTTCTGTTTCTTTGGGGAAATGCAAATGTTGAAAAATGAGATTCTTTTCATATCCAAGTGATTAGCAAAATAAAAACGAATATAGCAATTTCAAGTTTTTGTAGGATGGGGAAAGGAAACTTCTGTATACCTTTTGTTGAAGGATAAATTGGTAAACCATTTTGAACAAAAGTTTCAGTCTTTTCAGCAAAATTGAACACAAGAATATTCTGCAATGAAGCATTCTATTTTTATTTATTATATACCTACTGAAATTCTCACCCGTATAGAAAAAGACATGCACAGGAACTAGCCTTGAAATATTGTATGCAAGAGTTAAAAATGGTAGCTAAGCCAAATGTTTATTGTAGGAATACATATATATATATATATATATATATATTTCTATCTATAAATTGTGGTGTATTTATGCAATGGAATATCACAGAGTATTTGATAGGAGTGAACTACACTGTATATAAACCAATATGGATAGACGTGAAAGCAGATTATTAAGACTAAATAAATAAATAAAACAAGTCACAGAATGTTACTCTGAATAAGGTAAGATGTATGTTATTTTTGTGAAAGTGAAAGAAGGATCATGAAAACGAATAGTATTGACATCTACTCTACTCCTAACATGAGAAATAAACTTGAAGTTTTGTATTTTATTTACTTAGAATGTAAAATAACCTTTCTGGGGCAGAACAGGGGAAGTGGTGGAAGCTATGGTAATATGTATACTTGCCTCAGATCAGTTTTTCCTTGCTTGGGTAGAATTTGGCCAAATCACAAATACATAATAGGAATATCTAGGTAGTCTAGCTTCTGTGCCTTTGACTAATGGAATTCAGAGAGCAAGGGGCCATGGGGTGTGCTGACCCTATTTTTCCAGATGAATATCCATAATCATATCCAAGACATGCTTTGATAGATAATCATTTCTACAAACCCATCCCTAGCTATGTCTGTAATGGCCTGATCCTTCCAAATGGGCCATCTCACACATTATGCTTGACCCTCATAATTTAATGAGGTGTTCCCTGAATATAAAGTGTGTTCAGTAAGGCATTAATTCTTCAAAGTCCTAGAAAAGCCTTGTACACTTGAAACAGAGGCTGGGATTGATCGGTTTGTAGATGACCAGGTGGGTGAGCAAGAGGGTGAATCCCAAGGGGACCAGGTAAATAGCCCAGGTCTGTTCTCAGCAGCTGTAGAAGCTAGGGAAATGGCTATACAACAGCTTCCTCAACCTGCTGCTCTGGCTGTCCGCCAACTCCAAGGAACTGGAACAACTTGCACGTAATAGGAATCTCCCCAGCTTCTTGGAGTTGCTATTCACGTTTTAAAGAGGCTATTCTACCTGCTATCTCAGGCAGCCTTGGGAATCGGGGGGGGGGAAGGGGGGGGATCTGAAAGAGGACAGTGATAAAGTGATGAGTATTTCACCTGATAGATAGATAGCATTTTTATTTCAAGTTTTAGATGTACCAGGCAATATTTTTGTGAATTACTCTTTTAATGCTGAAAGTTTTATCATAGTTATCTATAAAATTTGAACACTTCTGAAATTTCCCAATTTAAGCCCAGTATTCTGCATACCACCTGGTAGCATAACTCATTTTTAGTCTGTCACTATGTTCTTGAATTTGTTTATCAGCTCTGATTCCTCTTACAGCACTGATAAGAACACATTAGGCAGATGACTTGAATTAATCTAAGTTCTAATTGACAGAACACTTGAACTTGACTAAGAAGATAAACACTAAATAAACTGTATTTATACCTTTGTTTATCTGAAGTTGGCATTTCTGTAAATGTTTTGCAGAGGAAAACCTCAAATTTGAATAACTTTTTAATGTAAATCATGGGAACCAGTTATTAGTCCAATTCCAAGTATTAATTTCACAACTTTAGCTTTAAATATTATTTGAACTGTCATACCAAACCAATTTTACTGATTTTCTTTATAATTGAATGTAAGATATATATTTTTAAGTATATTAAGTATTTGAAACTTTAAAAGATTCTTTAAATTTATATTTCACATCCTTAATAATGGATAGTTGTGGAATTGCTTCATGATTATCACACAAATTGTCCATAATTTTACAGGCTTCTCTATCAAATCTTACCACAACTGCTTGATCAAATAACTTTTGAGGAATTTAGAAAGAAATTATAGCCTAAAGACCAAACCCACTGTCATTGAGTCAATTCTGACTCATAGTAACCCTGTATGGCAGAGTAGAACTGCCACATGGAGATTCTAAGGCTGTAAATCTTTATACAAGCAGGTGGCCTCAGCTTTCTACCACAAAGCAGCTGGTAGGTTTGAACCACTGACCTTTTAGTTAACAGTCAAATGCCTTAACCATTGTACCACCAGACCTCATAATCATAACCTAGTAGTCATTTTTTCTGGTTTTAGAGATTATTTTGTTGAAAGAAACACTGCCTTTTAGTGATGCCATTGATATTTTCCCATAGCCTTATTTTAAAAGGATGATCATATTTACATTTTACTTCAATTTATTTATTACCTACCTTGCTTTTCATAAATAAAAACTATTACCCTACTACCTCAATTTTCTTCTTTCGTGCCTTCTGTGTTTTAATAATTTTGTACCAAATTAAACTGAACTGAAAGCAACACCTTTTATACATTGTCAAACTTCAAGAGAATAAGTCTTTGATAAATATATTGTCTCTATACATAAACTTTAAATGTTGTACTTTTATCCCAATGTTGAGCAGAGTACAGAGAACTTTAAAAATCTCATACCCCATCACTGCCAGCCGTACTCATTTTTTGATCACTGATTTACATATGACTATTGGGGATTCACTTGAATAGTTCAAACTTTGTTGTCTGTTTCAAAATTGCCCAAAAACAGTCCATTTCAGCTCACTAACGCCTGAGATACTGATTTTTATGTGTTGCATTTCATTTTTGACAACTTTCAATTTTCCTAGATTCTTACTTCATACATTCCATCCATGTTCTAATTATTAATGGATGTTTGCATCTGTTTCTTCCCATTTTGAGTCATGCCACATCAGCAAATGGAGATTCCTAATACTTTACTCCAACCACAACAATAAGGTTGACTCTACTTTGAGGAGGCAGTGCTACTTCACTTGTATTTGGGTGCCTTCCAACCTGAGGGGCTCATTTTCTAGCATTATATCAGACAATGTTTCAGGGCTTTTCATAAAGCTTTCCAGTAATATATCAGACAGTGTTTCACTTCTATTTATAAATTTTGCACTGGCCAATACTTTGAGAAATGGATGGTCCCTTCTTCTGAATCTGTATTAGTCAAGAAGCTCCACTGTAACCTGTCCACCATGGGTGACCCTGCTGGTTCTTGAAATGCTGGTGGGATAGCCTCTAGCCTACCAGCAACATGCAAGCCACCACAGTATGACAAATTGACAGAGGATTGGTGGAGTATATCATAGATGATCATAATAGGTGCTTAATGCATTCCTGTTTAATAAATGAATTAATGAAACTTTTACTAACATTATTATAATTTTGAAAATGAGCAGAACAAGGCATAAACATATTAAATAAAACTCCTTAGAGCCATAGATTCAAGCAGTAGAGCTATTTATTAACCTACACAACTTTTGTCCAATGCCAAATAAAAATGTTTAATTACTAATTTAAAAATAGATTAGGATTTGCATTACAATGGAATTACAAATCCATTGTAATGACTTCATATATCCAACTTTATAAGATCAAGCTGATTAGCCAATATGTTCAAATGTGAGTTTTGTATTGGCTCATCAAAGTATCCATAATATCTACCATGGTGTTTGGCCCAGGATAAAAACTACATTACTACTTGTCATATGAATGAGTGAATTAGTGACAACAGTTATGCCCTCTAGATTCTTTTTGTTGATATGTAAATTGAGTTAAGTGCTCTTTGCTTGAAGCTTTTTATCAGCAAATTGAGACGATAGGTTAGATGGTCTCTGAAGTAGTAAAGGCTTGGTGCCAAAAAACAAACTCACTGCCATCAAGTCCATTTGACTCATAGAGACCCCCTCTTTGGGTTTCTGAAGCAGTGTCTCTACAGAAGTAGATTGTCCAATCTGCCTTCTGAGAAGTGGCTGGTGGGTTTGAACCTCCCACCTTCTGGTTAGTCAAATGCCACCAGAGCTCCCAAAGGCTTGATACACACCAAAATTCATGCTTCCATGTGTAGAGAGTCATTCCTGAGAAGTAGCTGCCCAAATAGATATTTCCCATTCCCCTGGAATTTTAAGACATATTTCAGTGGACTATGTTGAAAGTGATTTACATCACTTCTGGGGTGAGGTTTTTAAGAATTAAGTGTGTATTCTCTACACTTCTTTTACTTTTCTGCTGAGTGAGTGAAGAGGACTCCCAGGCCCTCGGGAAGGGTGAGCCAAAATTTGAAAATAGCACACTTCTCTGAATTACCATATGGAAGAGAGCTACCTACCCACCATCAACAGCTAAAAAGTTTTTAACTGTAAAACAACTTTCTGTATTATACTGACTCTCCCTAAGAAAGTTTCAGTTTGTATGTTGTAATAGCTAGCAATACCCTAAATATTAGTCATAAATTTTCATTTAAAATCTAAAATTCCATACTATTCACTTCAAATCAATTTAATCTTATTTTTAAATTTAAAATATATGTTTCAGAAAATTGTAGTAATACAGTGATTCCTTAGTGGCATAGTGCCTAAGGCACTTGACTGCTAACAAGAAGGCTGATGGATTAAACCCACTGGCCACTCCTCGGATGGAATATTGGGCAATCCACTTTTGTAGAGATACAGTCTCAGAAGCCCAAGAACGGGTTACTATGAGTCAAATCCACTTGATGGCAGTGAGTTTTTTTGTTTTTGAGTTTTGAAATTTCGGTACAATAATCCTAATTTCAGTCTTCAAATGGTCTCCCTTCTTCAACTGACCCTTTAAATTATCCTGAACAATATTGTTGCAGTAACTTTTCAATCATATATTAATGCTTTTAGACAGGATAGATAAAATGCCTAAGTCTAGCTTTCAGTGATTTTCAAATGTAACTGCCTTAAGTTGATCTTCCAATAAACCACAATGCAAATCTTCTAACTTAACGAGATCTCTTAATTCTTTTTTTTTAATGCATTTTATTGAAATATAATTTATGTACAGTGAAATACACAAAACTAAAGTGACATGGGTCCATGCATTTTTTTTTTTTTTTTTGCAGTGTACCCTCCCCTCCCCTTTTCTCCCCTCCCATCCACTCCTGTTGTTTTTGTTGTTGTTGTTATATAAGTGCCATGGAGTCACACCCAACTCATAGCAAACCCTCCTTTGGTTTCTGAGGCGGTATCACCACAGAAGTAGATTGCCCAACCTTCCTTCCGAGGAGTGGCTGCTGTGTTTTAACCACCAGCTTTCTGGTTAGCAGTCAAGTGCCTTAGGCACTATGCTACCAGAGCTCCCACTCACCCCTGGCAACCACCAAAGAAAGTTTCCTTCCATATATAAACCCTTCCTTGACTTTTTACAATAATAAACTAATACTATATTTGTCCTTCTGTGATTGACTTATTTTACTCAGCATAATATCTTCCAAGTTCATCCATGATATGTGGTGTTTTGCAGACTCTACATTATTCTTTAGTGCTGCATAACATTCCATTGTGTGTATGGACCACAGTTTGGTCATCCACTCTTCCGCTGATGGTCATGTAAGTTGTTTCCACATTTTTGCTATTGCAAATAGTGCTGTGATGAACATGGGTGTGCATCTGTCCCTGTCCTGGTTCTCACCTCTCTAGGATATATACCTAGTAATGTGATTGCTGGGTCAAATGATATCTCCAATTCCAGCTTTCTAAGGAATCATCATACTGCTATCCACAGTGGTTGTATCACTTCACAGTTCCACCAGCAGTGTATGAGAGTCCCAATCTCTCCCCATCCCTGCCAGCATTTGTTATTTTTTGCCTTGTTGAACCTTGCCATCAGTGATGAGGTGAGATAGTATCTCCTTTTTGTTTTGATTGGCATCTCTCTGATGGCCAGTGATCGTGAGCATCGGTTCATGTTTGCTGGCCACCTGAATATCCTCCTTGGTGAAGTGTCTATTCATGTTTTCTGCCCATTTTTCAATTGGATTGTTAATTCCTTTGGTGTTGAAGGGTTGAAATTTCCTATAAATCTTAGAGATAAGTTCCTTGCTAGATATGTAATTATCAAGTATGAATCGGTTGCTGTCATTTTGTTATGTGCTTTTTCGTACCGTTGATTTCTTTGTTTCATATAATTTTCTGAGCTTGTTTTGTTTCTGAATCATGTTATCACTTCCTTCATTGCTATTTTTTCCCCCACCCATTGCCGTCGAATTGGATCTGACTCATAGTGACCCCTCCTTGGGTTTCCAAGGCAATATCACTATAGAAGTAGATTGCCCAACCTTCCTTCCGAGGAGTGGCTGGTGGATTTGAACCACCAGCCTTCTGGTTATCAGTCAATTGCCTTAGGCATTATGCCAAAGAGGTGGTCCTCTTTTTATTTTGATGTGAATGTTTATCATTTTTCTTTGAGGTTACCCTATGATTTATAGTTTTCTTCCCAAGTTTAGAACACTCCATTCTATATTGTAGTTGTCTTGACTTCCCTACCATCTAGAAATTCTGTAACTACACAATTTTTTCCTTCTTTTTGGTTTGTAGTTGTCCTCATTTGTCAATTAATGTCTCTAGTTCCCTGTTTACAATCCTGTAGGCATATTTACTTTGGACACTTCCATAGGTGGGTTGGTTTCTGGGTTATTATCATGTATGTTAATGGTCAGTTGTTGTTTGCTCTTGTTGCTCTTCTGTCCAAAGGATTCCCTTTAGCATCTCCTGTAAGGTTGGTCTGGTTTTAACAAATTCCCTTAGTTTCTGCTTATCTGGAAATCTCCTAATTTCACCATCATATTTGAGGGACAATTCTGCTGGGTACATAATTCTTGGTTGGAAATTTTTCTCTTTCAGGGTTTTATATATACCATACCATTGCCATCTCACCTGCATGGTTTCTGCAGAGAAATCCAAGTTTATTCTTATTGGTTGCCCTTTGTAGGTAACTTTTTGTTTTTCCCATGATGCTTTCAAGATTATTTCCTTGTCTTTGGTTTTTGTGAGTTTGATGATGATATGTCTTTGGAGTCTACCCTGTTTGGGATTCGTTGGACTTCTTGAATGGACATATTCTCATGTTTTATCATACCAGGAAAATTGTCTTCCAACAAGTCATTGACAACTTTCTCTTTTGTTTTATTTGTCTCTTCCTGTTCTAGAATTCTGATTACATGTAGGTTATTCCTTTTGATGGTATCCCACATGAATGTTAGGCTTTCTTCATTTTGTTTTGATCTTTTTTCTGATAGATCACTTTCCAAAGAAGTATTGGGGTATTTGCCTTCAGTCTCCCTAATTATGTCTTCCATTGATTGAATTCTACTCCTTTGCCTGTTCAATATGTTATCTGTTTCTGAAAATTTAGCATTAATCTTCTGGACTTCTTTCTATAGATTTTATATCATTTCTAATTTTTCATTTATTATGTCATTTTGTTCTTATATTTTCCTTTCATATTGTTCTAGGGTTTTCTCTGAGTTTTCCTCAATTTTCTCAATGTCTTCTTGATCTGTCTCTTGATTCATTGAAGGAAACTAAATATGTTTTGGTCTGTATCCTGGTCCCTTGTTTCTCCTGCTTTATCTTGCTACTTTGTGTGTACTGTGATATTCTCTTATCTCTGAGGCATTGTGACATTTTTGTATTTATGTTTAATTGGTGATTGTATGTTGGAGTGACTTGCCCACGATTTTAGCTTCCATTGTATGTTATCTACATAAGCATGGTACTATGCTGTGCTCCTCTATTCACTATTTGGCACCAATTATACACTCACCACTGGTCTCCTTTCCCATTGTCAGCCTCCCATATATCCCTGCTATCCTTGGCAAACAGAGTCTAGTCTTAGATCCTGTTTTTCATTCAGGTTTTTCCACTAGTTGGTGTTTAATGCACTTCTGTATCCTTCCTTTCAAAGCTTGGAGCTCCAGGTTTATCTTCTGTATCTCTGTCAATTGGTTTCTCTTTTCTTTGTTGAAGAGGGTCTGTGGAGCTTGTCTGCCTATTCCACCATCTTACCAGAAGTCTCCTCTCTTAATTCCCTTAAAATAAACTGTTTATACAAATTTATATTTGTAAACTGTTTATACAAATCATTTCCTCCATTGACTTACATTTTTGTCTTATAAAGAAAACATAATAGACACAGAGAACCTTTGCTGGATATATAACTAGTAGTTGGATTATTGGATCAAGTGGTGTTTCTATTTGCCACTTCTTAAGGATACCACTCTTCATAGTGGTTATATCACTGTACTATCCTACTGGCAGTGTATGAATTCTAGTCTCACTCAACCCTCTTCAGCATTTGTTGTTTTCTGTTTTTTGAATTTTGCTATCATCAATGATGTGTAAGATGATACTTCACTGTTGTTTTGATTTGCATCTTTCTAATGGCTAATGATCACAAGCATTTCCTCATGTTTCTGTTAGCTGCCTAAATGTCTTCTTTGATCTGTTCATGTCCTCTGCTCATGTTTTAAGTGGATTGCCTCTCTCTCTCTCTCTCTCTTTCTCTTTTTTTGTTTTGTTTTGTTTTTAGCACTGAAATATTGCCTGATATAGTGCCATAGGGCAAGCTCCTCAAGTCAGAAGGTGCTCAAAATACAACTGGGGAAGAGCTGCCTCCTCAAAATAGAGTCTACCTTAATGACATGGTTGGAGTAAAACTTTTGGGACCTCCATTTGCTGATGTGATATGACTCAAAATGGGAAGAAACAGCTAAAACATCCATTAATAATAGGAACTTGGAATGTATGAAGTATGAATCTAGGAAAATTGGAAGTTGATGAAAATGAAATGCAATGCATAAAGATTGATATATTCAGCATTAGTGAGTTGATATGGACTGGTTTGGGCCATTTTGAAACAGCCATCCATATGATGTACTATGCCAGGAATGACAAATTGAAAAGGAATGGTGTGGCATTCATCATCACAAAAAATGTTTCATGATCTATCCTTATGTATAATGCTGCCAGTGATAGGATAGGAAACTGGAGATTTTTGCTAACTTCCACAGTCAGAAATTGATGAAGCATGCAATCAAAATGTTTTGATTATTACTGGTGATTGGAATGTGAAAGTTGGAAACAAACAAGATTCATCGGTAGGTGGAAAATATATCCTTAGTGATAGAAATGATGTGGGAGATCACATGACAGAATTTTGAAAGACCAATGACTTATTAATTGCAGATATCTTTTTTCAACATCATAAATGGTGACTATACACATGGACCTCACCTGATGGAATACATAGGAATCAGGTCAACTATATCTGTGGAAAGAGGTGATGGAGAAACTCAGTATCTTCAGCCAAAACAAGGCCAAGAGCTGATTGTGGAATGGACCATCAACTTTTCATATGCAAGTTTAAATTGAAGCTGAAGACACTTAAAACAAGTCCATGAGAGCCAAAATATAATCTTATTTCCAACTTGAATTTAAAGACCATATAAAGAATAGATTTGACACGAACACCAATGACTGAAAACCAGACGAGTTGTGGGATGACATCAAAACACCATACATGAAGAAAGTGAAAGGTCATTAAAAAGACAAAAAAGGAAGAAAAGACCAAAATGGATTTCAGAAGAGACTCTGAAACTTGCCCTTGAATGGAGAATAGCTAAAGCAAATGAAATAAATGACAAGATAAAAGAGCTGAAGGGAAGGTTTCAAAAAGCATCTTGAGAAGACAAAGTCAATTGTTATAATGACATGTGCAAAGACCTAGAGTTAGAAAACCAGAAGGGAAAAACATGCTCAGCATTTCTCAAGATGAAGGAAGTGAACAAACAAATGATGTCTTAAGTTGCAATATTGAAAGACTCTGTGGTGAAAATATTGAATGATGCAGGAAACACCAAAAGATGGTGGAGGAAATACAAAGAGTCACAGTAGCAAAAAGAACTGGTCAATGTACATCCATTTCAAGAGGTGGCATATGATCAGGATCTGATGATATTAAAAGAAGTCAAAGTTTCACTGAAGGAACTGGCAAAAAACAAGTCTCCAGGAATTGACAGAATACCCATTGAGATGTTTCAACAAATGGATACCACTCTGGAGGCACTTACTCATCTATCTCAAGAAATTTGGAAGACAGCTACCTAGTCAACTGACTGGAACAGATCCATGTTTACATCCATTCCAAAGAAATGTGATCCAACAGGTGGTGGGAATTATCAAACAGTATCTTTAATAGAACACACAAGGAAAATTTTGGAGAAGATAATTCAAAAATGGTTGTAGCAGTATATTGACAGGGAGCTTTCAGAAATACAAGCTGGATTCAGAAGGGTACATGGAATGAGGGGTATCATTGTTTATGTCAGCTAGATCTTGACTGAAAGCAAAGGATATCAGAAAGATGTTTACTTGTGTTTTACTAACTATGCAAATAACATTACAATAAATGGAGAGAAGATTGGGGTTGTCAAAGAATTCATGTTGCTTGGTTCTACAATTGATACCAATGGAAGTAGCAGTCAAGACATTAGATGATGTGTAGCATTGGGAAGGTCAACTGCGAAGGAGCTGTTTCAAGTGCTGAGGAGCAAGGATGTCCCCTTGGGGACTAAGGTGCACCTGACACAAGCCATGATATTTCCAATTGCCTCGTATGCATGTGAGAGCTGGATAATGAATAAGGAAGACCAAAGAAGAGTTGATGTTTTTGAGTTGTGGTGCTGGCGAAGAATGCTGAAAGTACCATGGACTGCTAAAAGAACTAACAGATATGTCCTGGAGGAAGTGTACCCGAAATGCTCCTTGGAAGTGAGAATGGCCAGACTTCATCTCACCTATTTTGGTCATGTTGTCAGAAGGGACCATTCCTTGGAGAAGGATGTCATGCTTGGTAGGGTGGAGGGTCAACGAAAGAGGAGGAGGCCTTCAACGAGATGGATTGACACAGTGGCTGCGATGATGGGCTCAAGTATAGCAGGGATCGTGGAGCTGGCACGGGATCAGGCAGTGTTTCGGTCTGCTGTGCGTGGGGTCACTATGAGTTGGAAACAACTCGATGGCACCTAACAACAACAACTATGCAAAAACGTTAAACAGTGTGGATCATAACAAATTATGGATAACATTGCGAAACATTGAGAAGAATGAGATTTCCAGAAACCTTAACTGTGCTCACAAGGAACTTGTACATAGACCAAGAGACTGTCATTCAAATAGAACAAGGGGATACTGCACAGTTTAAAACCAGGAGGAGAGTGTGTCAGTGTTTTTTCCTTTCAACATACTTATTCAATCTGTATGCTGAGCAAATAATCCAAGAAGCTGGACTTGGCAGCTTGGGAGAAGAATGTGGCACCAGGATTAGAGGAAGATTCATTGACAACTTACAATATGCAGATGACACAACCTTTCTTGCTGAAAATGAAGATGACTTGAAGCACTTCCTGATGAAGATTAAAAAATACAGCCTGCAGTATGAATTATACCTCAATATAAAGAAAACAAAAATCCTCTCAACTAGACAAATAAGTAGAATCATGATAAATGGAGAAGGATTGAAGTTGACAAAGATTTCATATAATCTGGTTCCACAATCACCATCCATAGACACAGCAGTCAAGAGATCAGATGACATGTTGCACTGGGCAAATCTGCTACAAAAGACCCCTTTAAAGTGCTGAACAGCAATGATGTCTCTTTGAAGACTAAGATGTGCTTAACCCAACCTATGGTAAATGCATGTGAAAGCTGGGCAGTGAAGAAGGAAGAAGACAGGAGAGTTGATGCACTTGAGTTGTTGTGTAGGCAAAGAACACTGAAAATACCATAGATTGCCATAAGAACTAACAAATCTCTCCTGGAGGAAGTACAGCTAGAATGCTCCATGGAAGCAGGAACAGTCAGAATTCATCTTACTTAGTTAGATCCTGTTGTCAGAAGAGACCATTCCCTGGAGAAGGATATCATGCTTGGTAAAGGTGAGGGTCAGAGAAAACAGGGAAGGCCCTCAACAAGATGTATTGACACAGTGGCTTCAACGATGGGTTCAGGTATAGCAAGGACTGTGAGGCTGGTGCACAACTGGCAGTGTTTCATTCTGTTGTCCGTAAAGTCACTATGAGTTGAAGCCTACTCAAAGACATCTAACAACAACAACATGATATACTAGGCTCTGGGGATATATGTATACATATCTATATAGATATATAGATATAAATTTAGGCTGATTTTCTAACTTTTTGGCCCTTAAATTCTAGATAATATATTGGATGTTGATAAGATAAGATAGAGAGAAATGAAGCACAGTAAGGAGCATAGGGAGTGCTAGGAAGTTTGCTCTTGTAAATAGAGCAGTCATGAAAGGCCTCTCTGACAAGTAGAAATGTGAACATAAATCAGAATGAGAACAAGCCACATAGAAACTTGAAAGACTATTGTTCCAAGCAGAGGTCCAGCAAATGCAAACACCATAAATTACGAAAGTGCTTGGTGTACTAGAGCAGCCAGAAGAAATCAAATATGTCTGATGCTGAGAAAACTTGTCTGATGTTAAGTACTAGAAGACTGTTTTCAGAGTTAGTGCAAGGTTAGATCACAAGTGGTCTTTTAACCAAGTCAGGACTTTGGCTTTGTTTTGAGTGAGGTGGGAAGTTTTGTGGAGTTTTAACCAGAGAACTTTCATGATACATCTTATGTTCTAAAAGTTTATTCTAGATTATATGAGAATGGGAAGAGGAAGAAAAAACAAGAAACAAATTAATAGGCTCTGCAGTCATCCAACAAGTTGTCCCTAAAAGGAAACACTCCTGGTGAGCCTTAGTACACTATATGAAGTTGTCCATTTTGCATGGGAGGAAAGATATCTCAAGGTTCTCTGTCATGGACAGTGACTAATTATTTAGTTGGTTAGTTTGGGACTTGATGAAACAAGATTGGAAGATTTTGTCAATGAGGTCTGAGGAAAGGCATTTGTTTTTGCCCTCTCGTAAGAAGAATGTTTGTATCCTATTTTCATATGTACCAAAGGGCAATAGCTGTGTCTTTTCCTTGGCTCCGTCACCTGACCAGACTGTAGCACCACCTCATTCTTGTGTCCCATGTGTATAGTGGCTTCTTCTACTTTGCTCATCTGGATTTGCCTTATCTCCCTGTTTGTCTTCCACAATTTAACATCATCACAAATAGTTGGTACATTGTTTTCCCTCTATTAAATTGCCTGGCTTTTTTTTTATTATTATTTTTAATTAACCTCTGGCTAGTTATTTATAAAGTTATTTACTTTTATATACTATGAAGTAATGAGCATTAACACATTCTTTAAAATACAGCAATGATTACATTGCCAATTTAAATAGAAAGGAATTTTTTTTGTTTGTTTGTTCTTTTAGTTGATTGGTGTGGTACTTAAGTTGTGTGTCAATTTGCCTTGGCCTGGTTTTGAGTGGCTAGTCAGCTGGATGTAGTTGTTCTTCATCATGAGACTGGTAATCGACTCTATGGTGGAATCAACTGTGAGCAGCTGAGTATCTGACTTAGGGATGTGGTCTGCTTCCACTATACAAGAAGCAGCTTTGAGAAAGGTCTCCACCTTTTTGGCATGCTTGGAGCCTGCATTTAGCTGAGTCATCATTCAGTAGCCTGCCATGCTCACTCTGCCAAACTTGGGACTGTTTCTGGACTTGAACTAGTTGCATGCTGTGTTGCTTAATAATCTTAGGACTGTGGCATCTTATGTGTTGATCTTGGTTTATCAGCTTCAGTGTCTGGCAGATTTCTGAGTTAAGAGAAACCTGCAGCTTCAGCAGGCTGGGAGCAAGAGGCAGAGCTGAACCCCAGGGTTCAGGGGCCTTCATCCAGGCCCTATGGCTGTCACTTTGAACTTGGACTTCTACCCTCCTAAACTGTAAGAAAATAAATCCTTGTTTCTTCAAACCACCTATTTGTGGTATTTTCTGTTACAGTGACACTAGAGAACCAAAACAATTGGTTTTCGTTGTATTGAAGCAATTGTATAATAATTTTATTTGAGCCTTCCAAGTTATAGCATCAGAAGGCCTTGAGCAAATGATCTTGTTTTCTTTGAACCAAATATCTACCTGGCTTTATATCTATACAGAAATGATGTAAGAATTAAGCATGGATCATTCCAGCTGCATTGTCCAATTCGCTGGGTAGGTCCCATCAACTATGTAACACTGCTTAGAAATACAAGCCCCATAAAGATTTCTTCTTTATCATTTTCCAAACAATGTGTATCTTAAGTAATAATAAAAAAAAAGAACAGTGCCACAGAGGTATATAGCAATATGTAAATTGAAACCCCACAATAGCTGTGGAGTTTCTTAAGAGCTCTATTGAGAAATGAATGAAAGTGTGAATTCAGCTGCTATGTTACAGTTCTCTCATTGGTAAAATTGAATAATAATACTTTCCTGAGTCTCTTGGGTACAGTAAAATTAATTAGAATGTATAGTTCTTCGAAATTCATGAATGAAAGTAAATCTACAAATATTGCTTGCTATTCATAAGGTTAGGAACCCTAATGGTGCAGTGATTAAGGGCTCAGCTGTTAACCAAAAGGTTTAAACATTGGTGATTTGAACCCTCCCACCACTCCAAGGAAGAAAGATGAGGTAGTTTAATTTGTAAAGATACACAGCCTTAAAAACCCTATGGGGCAGTTCCACTCTGTCTAACAAGGTGGCTATGTCAAGTCAAGGGCGATGCATTAGTGTGGATATTCATAGGTTAACGTCAACAATAAAAATGTAACATTTCTGTACTTTTTTTTCTGTGTTAGTTGGCTTCTGGTAATTAGTAATTTTTAAATACCACGGAAAAGTAAAAATTTAAGGACATAAAATACATTCTTAAGTAAAGTTTATGAAATAAAATATAAAATCCATGATGGAG
>NW_006921812.1:3699253-3739387 GCF_000298275.1 Orycteropus afer afer | reverse complement strand
ACAGCATTGGAACTCCCTGATAAGGAATTCAAAAGAATTATATTTAGATATCTTCAATGAATTGAGAGACAGATCAAGGAAAACACAGAGAAAACCGTAAAACAATTTTGAAAGAAAATACAAGAAAAAAATGACAAAATAAATGAAAAATTAGAAATGATACAAAATCTACACAAGAAATCCAGAAAATTAATACTAAATTTTTAGAAAAAAATAAGACATTGAAAGGGCAAAGGAGCAAAATTGAATCAATGGAAGACAGAATTAGGGAGATTGTCAGCAAATGCCTAAACGCTTCTATAGAAAGGGATCAATCAGAAAAAAGATCAAAACAAAATGAAGAAAGCCTATGGTCCATGTGGGATACCATCAAAAGGAATAACCTATGGGTAATCAGAATTCCAGAATAGGAAGAGACAAATAAAACCACAGAGAAAATTGTTGAAGATTTTTGGAAGAGAATTTTCCTGATAGGATGAAAGATGAGAATATATCCATTCAGGAAGTCCAGAGAACTCCAAGCAGGATAGACCCCAAAAGAAAATCACCCAGACATATCATCATCAAACTTACCAAAACCAAAGACAAAGAAAGAATCATGAGAGCAGCATGGGAAATTAAAAGTTACCTACAAAGGGCAACCAATAAGACCAAGCTTGAAACTGTATAGGTGAGAAGACAATGGAATGATATATATAAAACATTGAAAGAGAAAATTTCCAACCAAGAATTATATGCCCAGTGAAATTGTCCCTCAAATATGATGGTGAAATTAGGACATTTCCAGATTAGCAGAAATTAAGGGAATTTGTTAAAAACAAACTGACCTTACAAGAGATGCTAAAGGGAGTCCTTCAGACAGAGGAGCAATAACAGCAAACAACAACTGACGATTAACATATGATGACAACCCAGAAACCAACCCAGCCATGGAAGGATCCAAAGTAAATATGCCTACAGGATTGTACACAGGGAACTAGAGACATCAATTGACAAATGAGGACAACTACAAACCAAAAAGAGGGAAAAAACTGTGTTGTTACAGAACTTCTAGATGGTAGGGAAGTAAAGACAACTACAAGATAGAACAGATTTTTCTAAACTTGGGGAGAAAACTATAAATCACAGGTAACCTCAAAGAAAAATGATAAATCTTCACATCAAAATAAAAAAGAGAACCAGCATAAATATTCAGCAAATACTAAAACAATAGCAATGAAGGAAGTGATAACACGATTCATAAACAAAACGAGCTCAGCATAGAAAATTATATGTAACAAAGAAATGGACACCACACAAAAGCACATAACAAAAATGACAGCAACAAATTCATATTTGCTGATAATTACATATCTGGCAAGGGACTCATCTCTAAGATTTATAGAAAACTCCAATGCCTCAACACCAAATGAATTAACAATCCAATTGAAAAATGGGCAGAAGACATGAATAGACACTTCACCAAGGAGGATATTCAGGTGGCCAGCTAATACATGAAGAGATGCTCACAATCATTGTCCATCAGAGAGATGTAAATCAAAATCAACAATGAGATACTGTCTAACCCCAGCACTGATGGCAAGATTCAACAAGACAAAAAATAACAAATGTAGGTGGGGATGTGGAAAGATTGGGACTCTCATACACTGCTGGTGGGACTATGAAGTGATACAACAACTGTGGAAAGCAATATGGTGATTCCCTAGAAAGCTGGAATTGGAGATACCATTTGACCCAGCCATCCCATTACTAGGTATATATGCTAGAGAGGTAAGAGCCAGCACAGGAACAGATATATGCACACCCACGTTCATCACAGCACTATTTACAATAGCAAAAAGATGGAAACAACCTACATGACCATCAGTGGAAGAGTGGGTGACCAAACTGATCATACACACAATGGAATGCTATGCAGCACTAAAGAATAATGTAGAGTTTGCAAAATACTGCATAATATGGATGAACTTGGAGGACATTATGCTGAGTGAAATAAGTCAATCACAGAAGGACAAATATAGTATTAGTTCATTGTTGTGGAGGGTCAAGGAAAGGTTTATATGTGGAGGGAAACTTTCTTTGTTGGTTGCCAGAGGTGGCAAGGAAGGGAAGGGAACACTGCAAAAAAAAAAAAAAAAAAAAAAGCATTAAAGATTACATATATGATTAATTATAATATAACAATAATAAATAAAGATTATACATTTTTAATCTACATAAATTATATTTCGATAAAATGCATTACAAAAAAATCCATGATGAGAGGAATGTTTTGTATTGTTCACTGCTATATCTTGAATTAGCACATGACAACTACATGTCTTAAATACATAGAAGCATGCCCAGGAATATTCTTTATGGTTTTGTTGAATGAATGTGCATAAAAGGGATATAACTAACCTTTGTGTATTTCATGTGTCGTTAGCTGTCCTCAAGTCAGCCCCCAATTCATGGCAACCCTGTGCACAGTTGAGTGAAATGCTGTCTGGTCCTGAGCCATCTCCGTGATTAGTTATGGATCGAATTATTGTTATCCATAGGAAACATTTCATAGTCATATTCAAAATTTCACCACAATGAGTGCCAGTCTTAACTCCTATTCCCTAAAAAATTGCATACTACACCGACATAGACAGTGGGTATATAGAAGACTTGACAAATATGATGGTCAGTTTTACCCAGAGGATATAGAGGTATCCCCTGCTTTTCAAGTTTGCTTTACACCACTTTGTTTTTACAAAAGACCTACATTAGCAGAGACATACCTCACTTCATTGAACTTCATAGATATTGACTTTTTCACAAATGAGGATTTCCGGCAACCTAGCATAGAGCACATCTGTGGATGCCATTTCTCCAATAGTATATGCTCACTTCTTGTCTCTGTGTCATGTTTTGGTAATTTTCACAATATTTTAAACTTTTTCATAATGCTATTGCACACTTATTAGACTATAGTGTATAACTTTTATATGCACTGAGAAATTTAAAAAAAAAAAATCACATGACTTGCTTTTTTTGCATCATTTGCTTTATTGCATCGGTCTGGAACTGAAACTGCATTATCTCCAAGGTATGCCTGTAGCTGTTTTTTCTAAGGGAAAGAAATCTAAAGAGGATTTTTGATTTACAAAAAAGTGAAACTAGCATTCACTCTTTGTTTTACAATCAGCTGTTAAAGAGGCAACCTGTACCCAGAGCAGGGAGAGTAGCCTCTTCAAACTCCTTTCCAGGGAATTAAATTCAAACATCTCAGCACCAACCTGCCATAGCTTTGAACTGTATCTGTGAACACTATATGCTAGTGTTATTTTAGGTTTTCTGGTGTTATGTGGTATGATTTGGCAAGTTACTTTCTGGGTCTGGGAACAATCAAAATTTCTTCCCATATAAATTAATGGTAATTGCTTCTTCCCTTAAGGACATTTTAGCTTATGAAAAGTTTCACAGGAATGCTCTACTGTGATAGTGGATGAAACCTCTCTCTCTCTTTCTCTCTCTCTCTCTCTCTCTCTGTGTGTGTGTGTGTGTGTGTTTGGCAGCTCTGGTGACATAGTGCCTAAGGTATTTCACAGCTAACCAGAAGGCTGGTGGTTCAAACCCACCAGCCACTCATTGACAGGAAGACTGGGCAATCTACTTCCGTAATGACACTGCCTTGGAAACCAAGGAGGAGTCTCTGTGAGTTGGATCTGACTCTATGGCAGTGAATTTGGTTTTTGGTTTTATATATATTGTGGTAGTTAAAGTTGTATGTTAACTTGGTTCGCCCTGGATGAGTGGCTGGGCAGCTGGATGTAGTCATCCCCATGATGAGACTGGTAATCAACTCCATGATGGAATCTACTGTGAGCATCTGAGTAGCTGCTTTAGGGATGTGGTCTTCTTCCCATATATAAGAAACAGCTTTGGGAATGGTCTCCAGTCTATGGCATGCTTGCATGTAGCCAAGTCATTGTTCAGCAGCCTGCCATGCTCTGCTGACCTTGAGACTTTCAATGGACTTAAATTAATGTCCTGCCATGTTGTTTGGTAACATCGGGACTGTGCCATTTATATGTTGACCTTGGGCTTGTTAGCCTCAGCAGCCAGGAGCTGCCAGTGAAGAGATGCCTCTAGCTTTAGTGGGCATGAACAAGAGGCAGAGCTGAAGCCCAAGGTCGAAGGGCTTTCACATAGCCCCTAGAGGCTGGCATTTGGAATTCAGATGTCTAGTCACCTCAACTGTAAAAGAATAAACCCCTGTTTTAAGGTCATCTCATTTGTGGTATATATTCTTGTCAGAGTTGGCACTAGGTAACCTGAACATACTTACATACACACACACACACACACACACATATACCACCACCACCACCACCCAAAAAAAACCTCACTGCCCTCGAGTTGATTCGGACTCATAACAACCCCTCTCCTTGGGTTTCCAAGGGGGTATCTCTATGGATGCAGATTGCCCAATCTTCCTTCCGAGGAGTGGCTGGTGGGTTTGAACTGCCAGCCTTCTCGTTAGCAGCCAAATGTGTTAGGCACTATGCCACCAGAGCTTATATATGTGTATGTATGTATGTGTGTGTGTGTGTGTGTGTGTACATACACACATGGGAGCTCTGGTAGCATAGTGGCTAAGGCACTTGACTGCTAACCAGAAGGCTGGCGGTTCAAACCCATCAGCCACTCCTCGGAAGGAAGGTTGGGCAATCCTAATTCCGTAGTGATACTGCCTTGGAAACCCAAGGAGGGGTCGCTATGAGTCAGGGCTGACTTGACGGCACACAACAACAACAACACACATACTTTTTTGAAATATTTGTTTTCCAAATCAATAACAAATTTTATTATATATTGTTCCATTACTATTTAAATGGAAGAAGATTACAAGAAAATCTTTTTTCTAAGTTACCCAAAAAATCTAGTTACCATCAACATATTAAGTTATAAGAATGGTTATTTTAGTATTATATTATAAATAAGAGCCAGTATAACTGCTACTTTAATTTCATCTTTATTTCTCTGTGTTTACAGGATCTTTGTAATTCATTCTTATGTAATTGTTTTAATATATTTTTGGAATTTAATGCATTTCCTACATTAGTATCTTCTTTCCCTGAATTTACCCAGGTAATTATTTTTGTGAAACATTGCCAAATTGGCCTATCTTCTGACTTTCTCCTCCTCAAATCCTCTATTCCCCCCAGTTTGATAAAAATCTGAAATTCAGAACAGGTATCCTTACCATATAATTATATTAACAACCTTAATTAACAAACACAACATTACTCCAGTGACTTGCATTTATTTAGCTGGCAGAGCTAACTCTTGTCATTTCTCTCAGGTACTTAATCTTACAAGGGTCTATCAGATATGAAGTTGACAATAGTTGACTGTCTGAGAAATTCTTCCACTTGGACTTCTTCAAAACAAAAACTAATAAAAAAGAAGAGAACCAGAAAGAAACAAACAAACAAAACATGCTTTCATCACAATATTATTATCTCTCAGAATTACTACTTGATGACAATGAGGAGGAGGAGGAGGGAAACAATGTGGCATTCACAGTGCTATGCTACCTCAGCTTGGTGGTCTTGATTCTATTATTCTGAAACCCAGGTCTCCTGCACCAATGAATACTCCCTCATCTCAACTGGAAGAAGAAAACACACATATATTTGGTAGGCAAATGTCTCACTTATTCTTCTTTTTGCTGGGCAGTGATCACTTTCACTCTCCAAGAAGGGCCCCACTCAACCAGCAAAGTTTTCCCTTTGCAACCTGTTAAAATATGTTACTGTTGTGCAAATATTCTCCTTCAGATTTATCAACAAATTATACCCTTTGTTGATTTATGCATGTGCATATATGGGCATCTCACAATTATAAACATGGCATATTTCAAAGGTCTATTCGAAACCTGATTATTTAATACCCGAAATATATTATCCTTAGTAAAAATATCATAAATTGGGTTTACAGAACCAATCCAAGCCCAAAACTAATTTATCAGTCATTTTTTTGACTATATGGAGCAAAAACAGCAGCCCTGGTGGCACAGTGGTAAGCATTCATCTGCTAACTGAAAGGTCAGCAGTTAAAACCTATCAGTCACTCCACGGGAGAAAGATGTGGCATTCTGTTGTCATAAGGATTATAGAATTTGAAATCCTTCGGGGCAGTTCAATTCTGTCTTATATGGTCACTAATGAGTTGGAATCCACTTGACGCCAATGGGTGGGGAACCAAGAAATCACACTGTTTTTATGGGAATATATACTTATGTTTCTAAATTAGTATAACCCATATTGATATGGCTACACTGAGTTGGGTGTAAGAAATCAATAAGTATTACAAAATAAGTATATTTAAAAAAAAAAAAAAATCATCCTCAGTAGTCCCTCCCATACTTAATGCCATTACATTCAATTTGTCTCTTAACAAAACAATTCTGAGGTCCTTAAATTGAAATTATACTGAAAATTGTACTGAGAATCACCAGGAACTTTTTGACATGTATTTTGAAATCTTATCCTAAAAGGATCGTGTAATATCTGCCCCTTGTTAATTTGCTATTTTCCTTCTTTTCTGTTTTGATTTTACACTGGCTGAGATTGTGGGCCCTGCAAACAGTGGCTGCTGAAAGTGATGTTTCTTTAGTGTTACTTATTTTTAAGGCTAAGGAGCTCTGGTGATGCACTGCCTAAGGCATTTGACTGCTTATCAGAAGGTTGACTATTCAAACCCACCACCAGTTCCACAGAAGGAAGACAAGGCAATCTACTTCCATAAAGATTTACTTCCTTGGGAACCCAATGGGGGTCGCTATGAGTTAGAAATGACTCAATGGCAGTGGGTATTTTCAAGGCTTAGCATACTGCTGTCATCACCATTGGCTTCTCCTCCAATGCCAATGATGTTGACCTTACTAATGTCATCTTCCTATTAGCAGTTCATACACCATTACCAATGTCAATGATGCTGATAATTTACAAGCTCAGTATTACAAGAAGATTATAGAGAACTAGCTCTTTTTGCTTTTATTAACTATTTTATCAAAGCATTAACAGCCTATATAAAATAAAGATATGAGGTGAGGGAAGACTTTGCAGTTAGATAAGGGGTAGAAATCATTGGAAAAAAAACTCAAAATTGCAGATGCTGAAACCAAGTTATAAGTGAACTCTATGGGAAAGTCCCTCAAATACTTTTCCTTCTTATGTTCTCTCTTCCTTTATCTACTGTTATTGTCTTTTATACATTAATGTTTTTCAAAATTCTGAAATATAGTATATATCAAAAATAGGCATAGAAAGAAAAAACATAGTTTAAAGACAAAAATAAAGTGAATACCTTAATATTCATCATCCAAGCTGACATAGAACATCATTTTAAGAACATATAATACTACTGCATATAAGCTTCTGTGAGATGCTTCTTTGTGTTCAAAATCATGTTTTTAAATTAATTAATTTTGGTGTGTAATCTGTATGGCTTTTGATCTTTCATTTTCACTGCTATATTATAATCATCATACGAATATATTGTACATTATTCCATTTATGAATATTGAGTTTCTTGTATATTTTTCATTATAGAAAACACATCAAATGATTATAGCACTGGGCAAATCTGCTGCAAAAGACCTCTTTGGAGTGCTGAAGAGCAATGATGTCTCTTTGAAAACTAAGGTGTAACTAACATAAGCCATGGTATTTTCAATTGCCTCATATGCATGTGAGAGCAGGACCATGAAAAAGGAAGGCCGAAGAAGAGTTGATGCTTTTGAGATGTGGTGCTGGTAAAGAATATTGAAAGGACCATGGACTGCTAAAAGAACTAATAGATCTGTCCCGGAATAAGTCCAGCCATAATGCTCCTTGGAAGTGAGAATGGCCAAACTTGGTCTCATCTACTTTGGTCATGTTGTCAGAAGAGACCACTCCCTGGAGAAGGATATCATGCTTGGTAAAGTGGAGGGTCAACGAAAAGGGGAAGGCCCTCAACAAGATGATTGACACAGTGGCTTTAATGATGGGCTCTACTATAGCAAGGATTGTGAGTCTGGCACAGGGACCAGGCAATGTTTCTTTCTGTTGTACATAGGGTCCTATGAGTCAGAGAGTACTTGACAGCACCTCACAACAACAACAGCAAGTGATGATATATGAATTTTCCTATCTCTTGAGTGTGATATGTTATATCATTATGGCTTTAATTTTTATTTCTCTGAATATTAATAAATTTAATATATTTCTTAAATTTGATGGTCCGTTTGTACTTCTGTAAAATTCATGATCATTCTTATTGCTCATTTTTTCCATTACCTTCTTTGTCTTTTTCTTATTTATTCTCATGAATTATTTATTATGCAATCTGGATACATGACATGTTGTTTGTGTGTGTTGTAAAGATCTTGGATTATGATGAAACTTTCCCCTTTCTGTAAGTGTTTTGATGAAAATAAATTCCACCTGTTTGTGTTTGTAAGATGTGTGCATGTGTGTGAATGGCTGGATTGTGTGAATGTGAAGAGCAAGTCTTTTGGACAAGCTAAGTGGCCAGGGTTCCACTGTCTGCTGGAATCTTTAGGTCTCAGAAGAATCTCCTACCCCTACTGAGGCCTAAAATTTGTTCAAAAGCAGAACCAAACTCAGTGCCATCAAGTCAGTTCCAACTTGTAGCAACCCCCATTTCTGAGGCAGTAAATCTTTATGGAAGTAGATTGCCTTATCTTCCTTCAGTGACAAACCGGGAACTTTCTAGTTTGCAGTCAAATGCGTTAAGGCAGTGTGCCATCAGAGCTGAAGTTCCTTAGCAGGGTTGAAAAGATAAAGTGTGGGCTAAGCAATCCTCCACCCCTCCTCAGGAGCTTGGGTGTGTATGCTGCAATAGGATGCTTTTCAGCAAGGTTAAAAAAGATACAATTAGTCACTTAGGCTGAGGGTACAAAATAGCTGGGGAAGAAAGTTTTCTTTGTCTTATTAGCAATAGTGCAGATGGAGTAAAAATAACTTAAGCTTATAGTCAACCTATGGACTTACCCGGCCAGAGGAAGACCATCAGTAAGAAGGGCCCCATTTAAACCCTTCATCTGTGGAACAAAATGGGGTATGCATGAATCAGTAGTCATTTCTGCCCAGATAGTTTTTAAGCCAGGGGACACTTCTCATGATGAAGCTTTTCCTGTTATATGCTGTCTGACTTTTGTAAGTAATAAAAGCTACTTTCCATGTATTAACATGTTCAGGCTCTGGTCAGGACATGATGCTTATGGAGCAATCCCTCTTAGTTATTGAAGCTTTTTTCTAAGAGCTTCCTCACCATCTAGAAATCGGGTACAACCTGTGAGCACCGCACAGATTTCGAATTCAGTTATTCCAAGAACAGTCACTCCTTCAAAGGAAGGTTGAGCAATCTACTTCCGTAGTGGTACATACTGCCTCGGAAACCCAAGGAAGGGTCGCTATGAGTAGGGTCTGACTCGAGGGCATATAACAACAACAAAAACAAGAACAGTTATTTAAAAGATTTAAAAGATCTATTTAAAAGATCTATTTAAAAGATCATTCTTTTCCTCACTAACATATATTGCATCTTTAAACAAACATTCTGATTATCTATAACTTTATAGAAAGCTCAAAGTAGATACTAATTAGATTGTTTTGGGCTATAGGATATGTCTTGGAAGGAAGACTGAGACATCTGCTTCTATAGTGATACCTCCTAGGAAACCCAGGAAGGGGTCTCTATGAGAAGGATCCAACTCAAATGCAATGAGTTTGTTTGTTTTAATAGGATATGCCAAGAGAAGTATTGCACATTTCCTTCTGGTGGTTGGCAAAATATGTCCCAAATTTACTTTTTTAGAAAAGGATATATTTTTGTGTCCTCCATAACTGAAGTTCTTAAGTTTATATCTGATTAAGTTTTACCAAATTCAGATAATAGAGAAAATGCAGAAATGGGACCCTGGACACTTGGATTGCAATCCTGGCTCTGAATTAATTTACTCTGTTCTGGGAAAAGTCAGGAGAACTGCATAGACTTTGAAGTGTTAGCTATAACAACACACAAATACACAAAGTACCTCCTCCCAAAAATTATTTAAACATTATCCAAGAAAAATTGTCCACAGGTTATGGTAATCTACAGCATTGATTTTAGGTCTTATTTTAGTCATTACACTGGGGATGTCTACAGTCTCAGTGTAGATCTCCAAATTGGTAAATCATCAGACAATATCCTTCTAGTCTAGTACCTGTCACTCTGTGGTCGGTCTAAGTGATACAAGAATTATACATAGGAAGATCTTACTTAGATGATAAACATAGGGCTCCAAAACTCTTTCCAACTTGAAGAGGGTATTTTGAATAAAGGGATAAAGTATGAACAATGAAAAATTATTATTAATTATTTATTATCAATTTTCAAACATGAAATAGTATTATGTTGTCTTTCACTCTTTAATATATGAGAATCATGACAAGCAATCTTGTTTATAGTTTTTAATCAGCAAAGCTGGACATGCCTACATTATCAGTCTATGTTCAATTTATAGTCTTTCTAGAAGCATATATCAGAAACTTTGGATCTTTGGATTATAAAAAAGCATTTCAGGAATCAAAGAATGGGCAAAAGTAACTTCCTTAGCAGTAACAGTTTTTGTTTTGTGCTTTAAATAAAAGGATTTTCCTAGAGATATAGTGCAATAATAATTCATGAGACTGCAATATACCTTGTCTCTTTTGTTTGATATAATTTTTTAACACCCAAAGTTAGCCAGCATATTACTGTTAAACAGAGCACTGGGAATCTAAATAACACAAAATAATAGAAGTTTTGTCACGTATGGAAAACAATTTGATCAATTGCTATAAATATATACAAAATAGAAAAAGGCAAGGAAAAACTGCATTTGCAATTTAAAACTACAGGGCAGGTGTGTAATGTCACATGTCTGCAGAACCTTATTTATAAATGCACATTTTAATACCAACTCATTGGCCCTATTCATTAAGGGGAAAAGTGCTGATTAGAAACAATTTTCATTTTTTCAGGGCTCCCCAAGAGTTCTTTCCTTCTAAAAAAATAAAACTTTCTAATTAGATAGTCAGACTCATTTTTTAATGAATTCATAAATTCTTATGAATTTATAAATATTGTTTCTCTAAGATTTTTGCTTAAACAGAATATATAATAAATGCATATATTACATAATATATTATTTAATATATCACATTTTTATATATTTAAGTATTTATGTGAGGTGGCTGTAGACATTTCATTTAAAAAGAAAACTCAAAAGCAGATAATAAATATAAATAATTTGTATCACATCTAGCAATAGCTTTAAAATAAACAAAATGAGAATTTGAAGGCTGTATAATCCAACAATAAATTAATTAATAAGAATATTTCTGTTTCAATATTTTATCTTTTTATATAGGTGGTGCCAATTCATTTTTGCTTAATCTTAGATTTCCTTTTCAAGCAACAAAGAGCTCTTTGGAATTTTATTCATCCTAAACCTCATTTCATATAATCCCTTGTTTTTAATTCTGCAAATGGAACTTTTAGAGTAAGAGTAGGATATGATTTGATTTATGTTTTAGAAACACATTTATAGCAGTATCAAAGATCAATGGAAGGCCAAGATATCTTCTGTAGTAAGCCAACAATAGGAGTCAGAAAAGTCAGTTAGGAAGCCATCATTACATTCTGAAAAAGAGATGATGAGCCTGTAAACAAGAGAGGTAGCTGTGGGAATGAAAAGTAGCAGATAGATCCCAAAGATATTCAGGAGATGGAATTAACACGATCTGCTGACTGATTGAATGTGAGAGATGAGATAAATGGATGAGTTGAGGATCATAATGAGGTTTCCTAGCTTGGGTGAATCACTGAATAGTGATTTCATTAACTGAAAGGAAAAATATAGAGGAAAGAGCAGTTTTGGAGAGGAAGATAACAACCTGGACTATGTTGAAACTAAAGTATTCTGTGGCCAAATATATCTAGCAGGTCATTAACAATCTGGTTCTACATCGTATGATATATCCCTATATTTTCAATACAGATATTGAAATCATTGGGAAAAAAAACTATCACTTATGGAGGAATTATGTTGACTTTTTATAATTTATGTAGAATGAGAAAAGGACCAAAAACTGAATACAAATAACTGAAACACAAGTATTTAAGAGGTGATTAGTGAAAGGGAAATCAAGATAGATGGAACAGGAGAAGACGTGAAGGAGAGAGAAAAATTAAGACATTGGATATTATATCATTGAGTTTCTAGAAGGAAGGAGTGCTCTACACCATCGATTCCTGCAGAGATATGGAGACGTAGCAATTAACATTCTCTCTGGTAACCAAAAGACCTGTGGTTTGAGTCCAGAGGTGCCTGAGAAGGAAAGACCTGGTGAACTACTAAAAAAATAGCAGCTATTGAAAACCTTAGGAAACATAGTTCTACAATGTCACACATGAGGTCCCTGAGTAAATATCTGCTCCATAGCAACTGATTTGATGTGCTTACTGACTTTTAGAGAAGCTTTCAAAGGATTGTTTGGGGCAGACACAAAATTGCAATGTGTAAGAGGGTAAATAGGAGGGTGAGGCATTCAGGATCCAATAGAACCTTCCCCTTATTTATGTTATTTATCACTTCTACTTAATCCCAAAATGATATTATCTTATTAACTTGTGTTAGATCTAATTTGGCACTATTCTAGGCCTATTGTTTTCCCAATAACTGTGGACTCTATCTTTAATCCTTAACAGAGATTAGTTCCCCGGCACAAAGACATTTAAGGCTGAAATTGCAATCATCTTTCTCATTCTTTCTGGAAATCTCCCTGTATGTCCTCCCTGTTCTCTAACTAGTTTCATTTGCATGTGGCATTTTACTGTGAAGGCTCTTCATCCTTAAAAAAAAAAAAAAGAGAGAGAATTTTTTCTTGCTTCAGTTTTGAAAGTAAAATTTGGTGTGAGATGTCATGTTAGATTCCCTTTCTTATCCTAAGCAAACATTGGATGCTTAAGGTCTTTGTAGGAAGTTTAAAACATTGAATTTCTACTAAATAACTTTAACTTAGTTTTTAAATTACTATCACTTACATACACCATCTTTCCACACATGATATACACAATATAGAAATATGTATATAATTCAGGTTCTTCCAAGAAACAGAAGATATACTCAAGGATGGATAAATTGAGGAGGTTTAATAAAAGATCTTCTTTAGAAGTTAGAATTTCTTACTTTGGATATGTCTCTAGGACAAACCCACTTGCTAAAAAAGGACATCATGTTTGTGGTTGTTGTTATTGTTGTTATGTGCCGTCCAGTTGGCCCCAACTCATAGCAATCCCTCCTTGGGTATCCGAGGCAGTATCACTACGGAAGTAGATTGCCCAACCTTCCTTCCAAGGAGTGGCTGGTGGGTTTGAACCGCCAGCCTTCTGGTTAGCAGTCAAGTGTCTTAGGCACTAAGCTACCAGAGCTCCTCATGTACGTGGAGGGTCAGTGAAAATGATGGAAACCCTCAATGAGGTGAATTGATCCAATATTCACAACAAGGGACTCAAACATATCAAAAGTCATGGAATTGTGCAGGACTGGACAATGTTTCATTCTTTTATATATCAGGTCACCATGAGTTGGAGCCAACTCCATAAAAATTAATGACAACAACATACATATTGTTATGGAAGGGATAGGGAAACAATAAGAGATATTGAGATATGTTGGAGCTACCATACATCCCTAGTGGTGGGAGAAGGATCAGGAAACTGGAAATAGACATTTGAAGCATGCCAACTTGCAGGAGCTGAGGTCTTTCTACGCAAGGTTATAGTTTGCAGCATAGCCAAAGACAGACAACAGAGAGAATAAACAGCTGATCCCATTCCTTCTTTGTCTCCATTCCTTCCATCTTCTGCCAATGTTCCCCACGGATGGAATCCAGAGTCTGTTGGTATATTCAGTACAACTTAGTCTCCAGTAACAGAGCTGGATAAAGAAGCATTAAGAATATACCTACATGGATGTGGGAAAAGAAGATATTTAATATATGAAAAGGTGTTAAACATGATTAGACATCAGGGAAATGAATATTTAAAACAAAATGATATACTGCCGTATACTCATTTAGAATGGTTAAGAAAAAATCTGTAAATTGATGAGATTGAGATTGAGAGAAATGATTATTAAGATTTCTCTTCTGCCAATTATGTGCTTGTTAGAATATAGATAGCCAGATAGATAGAGAGAGAGAGAGAGAGAGAGAATGATCAAAGCAAGGTGATCTTTATTCTCTTTCAAACTTCTACATCTTTATAGATATATTTGAGACACATTAAAATCAAACAGTTATCAATAAAAATCCAGGATTTGCAGCTCCAAAAAAGCAAGCTAATCAGATCAACAATAAGACAAAAGCCAAAGCAAACAGAACATAGACTAAAATCAAGTTCTAACTTATCCAATATCTAAAATTAACTGACAGTAGCATGTGGATGTATAAGTCTGTATGACAAAAAGAAGAATGTGTTCGCATTTTACATTTTTGTAGCTTGATGGTCTAATTTTATCCTATCTGCAAGACTGGTCTTATATCTAAAAGGAAGTAATCAATAATTAAAAAGAGAAGTACCTGCCTGCCTGGCAGATACCATATTTCAAAATACAAGTAAGATTTTCCTTCAAGAGAATATATATTTTCATGACAGGTGTAGAGATAAATTCTGCATTGTTTTGTTTTATTTTGTTTTAAACACAGCATCTGACAGTAATTAAGGCTCTATTAAGCTTGCTGTTTATTTTTAAGTTCAAATTGACTTAACATCCATTAAAATCTCAGAGTTTGCATTTGCCTGTAGTGAGAACTTCTGTGAGCTTCGCAGTGCTTCACAGCAGGCAGTCAAGCCTAATAATAATGGCTCGTTAATATTAGAGGACTCTCCAAGTCGTCAGAGAAACTGAGATAGGTAAGTATGTTTTAAAACAAATCTTTATTTTAAATGTATTACTTTTATCTTGTTAGATGCATAAGCTAGTTGATTTTCACTACTTTAATGTTTTTTTTTTTTTTTTTTTAGAATGCTTTATTTTTCTTATAGTGAAATTAGAATCAAATGTATCCATAGCTTAAAAATAAGTAGGGAGATCCAAACTGGAAACAAAATAGAATGTGGTGTTTAAAGATCTCAGTTGTGGAAACTGATGGACCATTTTTTCCCAACTTAGTTAAACAATAGAACAACATACACTTTTTTTAAAAATGAAAAACCAAAGCAGTTTGGTCTTCATTCACTTGCTGATGATTGCTCATTTATGATCAATTTATTTCTGTAGTATTGTAGAACACTAAGGACCATTAAAATATGAGATGTAAAGAAATTAACACGTTTTCAGGAGCGTGGAAAATAAATTTTAAAAAGAGTGTATGTATATGTCTGTATTGAAGCGCAGTAACAGGCAATTTTCAGACAAGATGTATTTAATTAAAATCCACCAAATATATTTAGATGGTGCATTTAAGATGTATCGATAAAGTTACCCTTATCTCTGCCCAACTATTGATTCAGATGGCAAATAAGAAAAAGTAGCTGGCATAAGAAGCCTGATAGAGTTGCTGCTAAGCAATATCTATGTGGGCAGGTTAGCTTCCTAACAATGAGACATAAAATTAGAGGAACTTACTATGCTACAGACCTGGAATCAAAGAACTCTGGGTGAGTCCTGACCTAGGAGAAGCAAAGCAGAACCCACACTTCCGGGATGCAGCTTGCCCCCTATGAACAGAGAGGGAGAGAAAGAGGATGATGAAGGTAGTTGTCCTTCAACATAAAAGAAAAAATCAGGAGTGAGGACCTCGTATTTTGAAAAGCCAACTACTGAGTAATTGAAGAGTGTGAAGAACAATTTCACAAAAATGGTGTATGAAATGTGGGCCCTGATATAAAAGAGCAACATCTCAAGGTGACCTACTTCTCTAGATAAGAAAATCATCAGCAAGTGAATGAAGAACATACAAAAGAGCAAAGAGCCATTACTTGGCCACAAATATCTTTTTACATGAGAAATGAAATAGAATATCGTTGAATATCTATAGCCTGTTTGATGTAATAATCATAAATTCATTGATATGTGTGTGTGTATGTGTGTGTATATATATGTATGTATACATATGCATATGTTTAAGGAACTCTGGTGCTGTAGTGCCTAAAGGCACTGCTAACCAGAAGGTTGGTGTTTCAAACCCAGCTGCTCCATGGAAGGAAGATGGAACAATCTACTTCCGTATAGACTTGCTGCCTCAGAAACCCAGTGGGGGTTGCTATGAGTCAGAATCAACAGGATGGCAATGAGTTTGGAGTTATATATATATAACTCTGTCTCTCTCTATATATATTTACATACAGTTGTGTTTTGATGTGCACATTCCTATACTAAGCACTTTGTTGTTGTCAAATCTACATGATGTACATAAAGATGTATGAGGTATACAAAGGTACTGATTGAAATTAAAGCATCTCTCCAAAGTCCCTTACAGACGGATATGTGTGCTAACTAGAGCTGAGATGATCATTCAGTCAATATCAATATCCAGTGCTTGAGTTGGTCAGACATATGTTACTTCTTAAGGAATAAGGCCTTAAAATGCACAATTTCAGTTGTTTGTTTGTTTTAGTTTTAAATAAAAGAGAACTTTACACATAAAATAATTTGTTTCATTTGTCTCCACTAATAAATATGATTGAGGAACCCTGGTGGAACAATGGTTAAAAAGGCCAGCTGCTAACTGAAAAGTCAGAGGTATAAACCCTCTCAGTGGCTCGGCAGGAGAAAAACCTGGACTATCAGCTTCTGCAAAGATTGTTGTTGTTGTTGTTATGTGCCATCAAGTCGGACCCTACTCATAGCGACCCCTCCTTGGGTTTCCGAAACAGTGTCTCTAAGTAAGTAGATTGTCCAACCTTCCTTCCGAGGAGTGGCTGGTGGGTTTGAACCGCCAGCCTTCTGGTTAGTAGTCAAGTACTTTAGGCACTAGGCTACCAGAGCTCCTCTGCAAAGATTACAGCCTTGGAAATCCAATGGGGCAATAATACTCTGCTACACAGGGTGGCTATGAGTCAAAATCAACTGGACTGAACACAATAACAAAAACAATACAAATGATTGCTGTTAGGTGTCGTCGAGTCGAGTCGGCAATGACTCGTAGCGACCCTATGTACAGCGGAACGAAACACTGCAGGGTCCTGTGCCAGCCTCACAATTCTTGCTCTATCTCAGCCCATCGTTGCAGTCACTATGTCAATCTATCTTGTTAGCACCTCCCATTTTGTGATAGTAAATGAGATTTTAGTGTCTTAGAAATATGCATATTCACTTTTGTCATTTGAACGTTTTCCTACTTAGTAGAAACAAAAATAGTCATTTTTGTAGAATGAGAGAAGGTGAAGATTTTCAAAGGTATTTACTCTTATCTCTTATGGAAAAGCAGACCATTGATATGTTGCTATAAATACTACCAGCAGTTTGCAGAAAGAGTGTATTTAAAATAAAGAGGTGAGAAGTTAAAATTGTGCTATTTATCTATTGCATTTACTATAGATTGAAAGGGATTTGTAAGTCAAAGGAGCGAAATGAAAGCAAGAAAAGGTCAAAGAAAGTAACCAAGACAGAATGCAGAATAAGTAAATGCACCCCTAGGGAAAAACACAACAGGAAAGGCATAAAGATAATGGCACACATCTCGGTTTAGATGTATAGAATTCAATGCCAGATTTGGTCTTTAAAGCTGTGTGTTAAGTAATTTGAATAATTTTCCATTGTGAGTATGTATTTAAGTGCCTCTGCTTTAGGTAAGTGTTTGTTTCATTGATTGCTGGTCCTAATAATGTTAATATCTAAATAGTGTTTGCTTGGCATGATGCTCATGTTACAAGTGAATGAGGTTTTGCCAGAGTTCCATTGCTTGCATCAAAGGGAAGACTTTTCTTTAAAGCTGGCTTAAGAGTGGCAGAGTGAAGAAAGAAAATTCAGCAAGAGGATCAGCTTTTCATGTTGCAATTGGGACTCAGCAAAGGATAATAAAAAGAGTGGGCAAAGAAAAATCTTTTAGAGTTATGGAATTCATAATTTTCTACTTAGTATATTTAAAGTGAGTGCAATACTTCAACTAAGCTCTATTATTTGGTACATTATATTAATGTTGTATTTCCCAACTCATGTGTATTTGCTCTTTCCAGATAGATTTGTATCACACAATGGTAGTGATGAATGCTATAATTACAATCACCAAATCGCTTATTTATTAATTTGTACAAAATCCTTTTGCTGCTCAAAATCACTAATGTTTCTCCAGGTATTTCTCTGCTTCTAGGGACTCAATGTTTCTCCTCCTCTATTCATGCAAATTTCAGTCATACTAAATTGAACTGCTAATGAGAGTGCTTTTTTGAACTATGTAGTAAACATTTTCTGCTAAATTTATTTATGGTATATAAATCATTCCAGACTATCCCATGCTATTCTCAGCATTTTGAGAATAATAAATCTTATAAATGCTTCCAAAGTGATGCTTTCAACCAATGTTGATGAAAACAGAGATTAATAAACTTGCATTCATACAGAGCTTTATATTTCCAAAGTTATTTTATTTGCCTACCTTCATTTAGTCTCTTCTTATGGCAGTGATGCAGATGAGCAGTCAAGATTCAACAAGCCCATTTTAAGATATGAAAACTGAGAACCTAGAAAGGTTAAGGAAATTGGCAAGACATTTTGGTGGAGCCATGAGGAAATCAGCACCAAATTGCTTTCTGTGGGTGGTGGTAAGGAGAATGGAAGGTAATATAAGGAGAACGTACCTAGCAAAACTTCTACTACAGGAAGGATAATAAACCAAGAGCCTTTAAACCCATTTCTGGGGCCTCACTTGTTGGTTGACTTTGGCTTAAAATTTTCCTGAAGCCTTGCTGAAACTTTCTTAGACAGCATGACAATCTAAAAAAGGTAGTTAAATTTGTCTCACTCTCTTTCCCAGGGAAAGGTTTGCATTGCTGTCTGAAGACATTCTCATCCTTACCTGGTTCCCAATTTATTTTCTTTCACATCGACACTCTTCCTAATGCAATTCTTCCATGTTTTATCCCATCTTGGTATTTTCTTCTTGAACAATTTGGGAATACAAAATAGTACAATCACCATAGAATGGTATCTTTCAAAATTATTAATGTGCTTACCATTTGGCACAGCACTTCCACCTCTGAGAGTTTATCTCCTGGATGTACTTGCATGAATCCAAAATGATCTATGCATTGATGTGTTTGTAATACTACAAAACTGGACTGATTCAGTGTTACATTGTGTTCTCACACAAGGGAATGCTAAATACCTGTTAAAAAAAGTTTAAGGGAGATGTCAGCTGTGCCTTTATGAAAAGATGTCCAGGCCATATACCTAGTTTGTTCTTATTATTCAGAATATACACAGCAAAAGGTACACCATGTATACAGTCTCTACAGTTGTAATTCAGTGACATTAACTTGTGCAACCATTCTCACTCTTCTTTTCTGAGTTGTTCCTTACCATTAACGTAAACCCACTGTTCCCTAAGGTTCCTATCTACTTTTTCAAGTTGGTATTGTCAATTTAATCTGATACAGTTTTTGAAAAAGCATAATGCTGAAGTTAGACTTTTTTTCTTTTTTTTTAAACTGTTGTTGTTGTTGTTGTTATGTGCCGTCGAGTCGGACTTGACTCATAGCGACCCCTTCTTGGGTTTCTGAGGCAGTATCACTACGAAAGTAGATTGCTCCATCTTCCTTCTGGGGAGTGGCTGCTGGGTTTGAACTGCCAGCCTTCTGGTTAGCAGTCAAGTGCCTTAGCCACTACTGGTGTGTGGTTTTAAGAAGACTTGAATAGATATTTTTGGTTTAAAATTTAAAGATTATCTCAGGCAATAGTGTCTGTGGTTCATCCAGCCCCCATGGTTCCAGAAAGTCTGGAGTCCATGAGAATTTGAAATTCTGGTCTCCATTTTCCCACTTTTGATAGATAGAATCTATAGAATCATCTATAGAAGTTTTAATATGTTCAGTAATGGTAGCTGGGCACCATCCAATTCTTCTGCATCGGAGGCTGTTTTTCATGGAGGCAATTAGGTACACATTCCATACACTTCTCCTATTCCTGACTCTATTTCTTGCTTTGTTGCTTAAAACTCAAGATCATAGTGGTATTATGGGTGGAAATAACCAATAAGAAATAAAAATGATAATCAAACTTCACATGGAAAAATGTTTTATTTACCAAATTTAGCATAAGAATCATATACTGTTGACAAAATTTAGATTGCTAAAGTTCTACTTGGCTTGAAAAATGGTCAAAATAAGAAAATTTGAAATTGTTGAATGTATAATCAGTAGAATTTGATATAGATGAATACCTGATACATGAGTAAAATCTTCATTGTAGAATTTACCCACAACAGAATTGAACTTGATGAAAATAAAAATAAAACAATTAGAAATATTTTAAGTATGTGTATAAGAACTTAAAGAATTTTAATGATTTAAAGAAATTAACTTCAGAATGTCTCTTTCCATAAAAATCTTGCCAAAATAGCCCCAAAGTGAAAAGAACAGCATAAAAATAATACAGTAAAAATGTCTAGGACCTGTTTTCAATTTTTTAAGTATATCTTATCAGTTCCTAATATGGGGTCTGTTCATTACAGAAATTTTATTAATTGGTATGTGTGGTTTCATTGTCTTTATTTTGTTTTACTAATAGCATTATTATTATTATTATTCTCTGTAAAAGTTTACAGAGAAAATTGGTTTTCCATTCAACAACTTATACACATTTTGTTTTTTGACATTGCAATCTGCACAATGTAACAGCACTTGTCCCACATCCTTCCTGTGTTTACCATATCACCATATCCCTTCACCTTTCTTTCCTAGTCCTTCCTGGCTTCTGAGCTTTATCCTGATGCAAATTGTGCCCTTTTGATCTCCTGTGTTTGACAGTTCTACCAAAAAAAAAAAAAAAAAACTCACTGCAATTTGGTCAAATCCTGCTCATAGTGACTGACCCCTCCTTGGGTTTCCAAGGCAGTACCACTATGGAAGTAAATCACCCAACCTTCTTTCCAAGGAGTGGCTGGTGGGTTTGAACCCCCAACCTTCTGGTTAGCAGTCAAATTCCTTAAGCATTATGCCACCAGCGTTCCCAAGGAGTACTTATCTCTCTAGGGTTATTGTTCAACTTATCGGCCTATTGTTTGGCTGGAAGTTGAGCAATGGAGATGAGTTCAGTTCAAGGCTTGAGGTCTATCTAAGGATCATAGTCCTGAGGGTTCCACCAGTCTCTATCAGACCAGTAAGTCTGGTCTACTTTTTAATATTTTAAATTTTCTTCCAAAATTTTCTCCCACTCTATCTAGGATTTCCTATTGTGATCCTTTTCAGAGCAATCAGAAGTGGTAGGTGGGCACAATCTAGTTGGAATAATGTATTTATGTAACTTTTATGTAATTGTTATGTGCTGCTGTCAAGTAAATATCAACTCATGGTTACCTGAAGTGTACAGGGTAGAACTACACTCAATAGTGTTTTTAAAACTGAGACCATTCTGAAGAAGATAAGACTTTACTTCTGAAGCACATCTGGGTAAGTGTGAACCTCCAACTTTAGTAATCCAGCACGTAAACATTTGTACAACCCAGGGACCCATTTTTATCTAACTAAAAGTGGCCTTGGTGGTACAGTCAATAAGCACTCAATTGCTAACTCCAAAAGGTCTGCACTTAAAACTCACAAACTATTTGACAAGAGAAAGATATGGTAGCCTGCTTTAATAAAGATTTTCACCCCTGGAAATCCTATGGAGTCATTCTTCTCTGACCTATAAGGTCACTGTGAGTCAGAATTGACTCAACAGAAGTGGGTAATAAAAATATGTTTTTGTATTTGCTTGTATGTTATAATTAAGAATCTCTGGTAGCATAGCGGTTAAAGCATTTGGCCACCAACCAAAAAGTCAGAGGTTCAAACCCACCAGCCACTCCCTGGAAGTAAGATGAGGCAGTCTGTTTCTATAAAGATTTATAGCCTTAGAAACCCCATAGGGCAGTTCTACTCTGTCCTGTAGAGTTGTTATGAGTTGGAATCATCTCAGTGGCAATGAATTTGGTTTGGTTTTAAGGATGTTGTTATTGTTGCTATTGCTAGTTAGATGCCACCAAGTAATTACCAATGCATAGAGACCCTATGTACAACAGAATGAAACACTACCCAGTGCCATGCTCATAATTGTTTCTAGGTTTGAGCTCATTGTTCCATATACTGTGCCAATCCATCTCACTGAAGATCCTATTTTTTCTGAACCTCTACTTTACCAAGCATGATGTCATGTCCTTCCTCAGGAACTGGTCCCTTCTGATCACATGTCCAAAAGTAGTTGAGACAAAGTCTCAGCATCCTTGTTTCTAAGGAATATTATGGCTGTACTTCTTCCAAGACAGATGTGTTAATTCTTCTGGAATTCCATGGTATACTCAGTATTCTTCAGCAATATCATGATTCAAAGGTATCAATTCTTCTTTAGTCTTCATTATTCCTTGTCCTTCTTTCTCATGAATATGAGACCATTAAAAATACTGTAGCTTGGGGCAGGCACATTATTCCTCAGAGTGACATCTTTGCTTTTTAACACTTTATAGAAGTCTTTTGTAGAAAACTTGCCCAATGTAGTACAAAGTTTGATTTCCTGACTCCTGCTTCCATGGTTGTTGATTGTGGATCTAAGTAAAACAAAACAATTTTATAAGTTTGACAACTTATAGCTTTCTCATTTTTCAAGGAGTTGTTCATTGGTTCAAGTGGTAAGGATTTTTCTATTCTTTATATTGAGATGTAATCCATACTGAAAGTTGTAGTCTTTGAACTTCATCAATAACTGCTTCAAGTCCTCTTCACATTTAGCAAAGTTATGCTGCCTGTATATTGTAGGTCATTTAGGAGTCTTTCTCCAATTCTGATATCATCTTTTTCTTTGTATAGTCTAACTTCTTAGATTATTTACTCAGCATACAGAGTGACACATACTTCTTTTGATTTTAATCCACACAGTATCCCCTTGTTTCATTTGCATCACTGCCTCTGGGCCTATGTACAAGTTCTTCATGAAGTTAAGTATTCTAAAATTCCTCATCTTCAAAATGCTATTGTGGTGGTTATGTTTGTGTGTGAACTTGGCTGGGCCTGGTTGAGTGGCTGGGCAGCTGGTGGTAGTTATTCCCTATGATGAGACTGGCCATCAATTCCATGGTGGGATCTACCACAGCAGCTGAGTAACAGTTTTGGGTATGTGGTCTGTTTCCCATATATAAGAACCAGCTTTGGGAATGGTCTGTAGCTTATGGCAGGTTTGAATCTTGCCATGTACCCATGTCCTTGTTCAGCAGCCTGCCATGTTCTACCAAACTTGGGACTTTCAATGGACTTGAATTAATGGCCTGCCGTGTGGTTTGGTAACATCAGGACTGTACCATTTTATTTGTCGACTTTGGGCTTGTTAGCCTCACAAGCCAGTAGCTTCCTGAGTGAAGAGATGTCTCTAGCTTCAGTGGTCCGGGAGCAGGAGGCAGAGCTGAAGCTCAAGGTTGCGGGGCTTTCACACAGCCCCTAGAGCCTAGCACTTTGAACTTAGACTTAAACCCTCCTGTTTGTTAAGATCATCCCATTTGTGATATATTCTTGTCAGAGCGGCAGTAGGTAACCAGAATAGTTATTCATAATGTGTTATCACCATACACTAAAATGGGCTTTGCACAATCAAAGTTAAACATCTTTCTGGTATCCTCTGTTTTCAGTCAAGATTCAGCTGACATCAGCAATGATGATCCTTGTTCAATGTACTCTTCTGAGTCTACTTTGAATTTCTAGAAGTTCCCTGCTAACGTACTGCTGCAACCTATTTTGACTTATCTTTAGCAAAAAATGTATTTGTGTGTGATATTAATATTATTTTTTTATAATTTCCACATTCTATTGGGCCACTTTTCTTTGGAATGGGAATGTATATGGATCTCTTCCAGTTAGTTAACCAGGTCTTTCAAATTTCTTAGCAAAGATGAGTGAATGCTTCTAGTGTTAACATCTATATGGAGCCTTGTTTTTTGCCAATGCCTTCAATGCAGCTTGGACTTCTTCCTTCAGTACCATAGGGTCTTGAAAACATGCTAATTCTTGAAATGGTTGAATGTTAACTGACTCTTTTTGGTACAGTGACTCTGGGTATTCCTTCCATCTTCTTTTGATGCTTCCTGCCTCATTCAATATTTGGCCCATAGAATCCTCCAGTATTACAACTCAAGGTTTGAGTTTTTTTCTTCAGTTCTTTCAGCTTGAGAAATGTTGAAAATATTTTTCCCTTGTGTTTTCTAACTCCAGGTCATAGCACATTTCCTTTTTTATACTTTACTTTGTCTTCTTGAGCCTTGCTTTGAAATCTTCAGTCCAACTTTTTACTTCATCATTTCATCTATTCACTTTACCTACTCAATATTCAAGAGCAAGCTTTAGAGTCTCTTCTGACACCCATTTTCTTCTTTCCTCTTTTTAATAATTGCTTGCTTTCTTCATGTATTATGTCCTTGATGTCATTCTACTACTCTTTTTGTCTTTGGTCATTAGTGTTCAGTGCCTCAAGTCTATTCTTCAAATGGTCTCTAAATTTGAGTGGAATATACTGCTGGTAGCCCTTTGGCTCTTATGGACTAGTTTTAATTTTAATTAGTTTCAGTTTGAAATTACATATGACCAACTGACAGCTTATTCTGCAGCAAACCCCGAACTTGTTTTGATTAATGATTTTTAGCTTCATTGTCATTTCTTTCTACAGCTGTAGCTGATCTGATTTCTGTGTATTCCATTTGGTGAGGGCAACATGTATAGTCACTGCTAATGTTGAGAAAAGGTATTTGCAATAAATATGTTACTGGTCTTGTAAATTCTATCATGTGATTCATGGCATCATTTCTATCACTGAGGCCATATTTTCCAACTACTGATCTTTCTTCTTTGTTTCCAACTTTTGCATTCCAATCACTAGTAATTACCAATACATAATATTCCATAATTGATCAGTTTCCTTTTGCAGAAGTTGGTAAAAATATTTCTTGTTCTTTGGCATTAGAGGTTGGTGGATAAATTAGAATGATAGTAGTAAGAACCGGTTTTCCCTTGCGGCCTTGTATGGATGTTATCCTATCACTAACAGTGTTGTACTTCAGGATAGATCACGAAATATTCTTTTTGATAATGAATGTGATGCCAATCCTCTTCAATTTGTTATTCCCACCATAGTAGACCATATGATTATCTGATTAAAAATGGACAATACCAGCCCATTTCAGCCCTCTAATGCCTACTATAGGAGCTCTTGTAGCGTAGTGGCTAAGGCACTTGACTGCTAACTAGGAGGCTGGTGGTTCAAACCCACCAGCCACTCCTTGGAAGGAAGATGAGGCGATCTACTTCCATAGTGATACTGCCTAGGAAACCCAAGGAGGGGTCGCTATGAGTTGGGTCTGATTTGATGGCACATAACAACAACAACAACAATGCCTACTATATTGATCTTGAAGCATTCTATTTCATCTTTCACAAAATCCAATTTCCCTTGATTAATACCTTATACATTCCACATTCCAATTACTAATGTAAGCTTGCAGCTGTTTTTCTCATTTTGAGTCATGACACATTAGTAAATGAAGGTCCCAAAAGCTTTACTTTGTCCTCATCATTAAGGTTGATTCTACTTTGAGGATGCAGTCATATTTTGAGTTCCTGCCAACCTGTAGGGCTCGTCTTCCAGCATCACATCAGACAGTGTTACACAGCTACCCATAGTATTTTCACTGGCCAATTTTTTTCAGAAGTAGATTTCCAGGTCCTCCCCTCCTAGTCAGTCTTAGTCTGAAAGCTATCTGCCATGGATGAGCTTCCTGTTGTTTAAAATACCAGTAGCATAGATTCTAGCATCACAGAAACATGTAAGCCACCACAGTATGACAAACTGACAGACAATTGGTGGCATGGTAGCGTAGTGCCTAAGGCACTTGCCTGCTAACCAGAAGTCTAGCAGTTCAAACCCACCAGCCATTCCCCAGGAGGAAGATTGGACAATCTACTTTTGTAGTGATCCTGCCTCGGAAACCCAAGGAGGGGTGTCTATGGGTAGGATCTGACTCCACGGCAATGGTTGCCTTTGCTTTAGGAATATTACTGAATAGAAAAAAAAAATTTAATGCAATAAAAATTAAATTAATCTTCTTGGAACCAATGTTCACTTAAGATTTAGAAAAGAGACTGTACTTTGTTACTTTAGAAAACTTATCTTTTTTTCTTTTCCTCTCTTCTGTTCACTAACTAGAGATAATGATCAGCTTTTTATATGATAAATATTTATCAATCAACTACTAATTCAGCCCTAAAGTAGAAGCTGGTTTAGGTAAACAAGCCATGTTAGACTTCTCTCCTCATGGAGATTATAACCTATTTGAGAGGAAAGAGAGAAAGGAGAAACAATTTATAAATGAAGTGAATCAACTGAAAGATACATATGGGGAAATGAATTCTACAAGAGGGATTTCATCCTAGTCTTGCAGTCAGTCAGACAAGGAGTTAGTCATTACAGCAGTGATAACTTAAAGTATTGCTTATATTGACATTAGCAATTTAAGACATCTAAGTACAGACAGTGCACTAAAACGTATAGGCATTGCTAATTACGTAAGCACTAAAAAAGTTTACAGAGCAAGTAGCCAAATGTCTTTGAAAATTGTATTAATCAGATTCAAGATAGTCATTTTTCACAACTTTTATTTCTTAAATTAAAATCTAAGGAGAGTGCTATTCTCTTTTTTATGATGTAATAAAAAATACATTCTCAGAACTTACATAAATTAGCTTTTGAATAAATGGGTGAATTCACATAGCTCTGTAGAGTTTTTAGCAGCAAATAAAATGAAATTAATATTTCATGTAAGTTAAATGTATTTTTTTTCTAATTGAGATATATACTATTTTACATGTAATGTTTCATGCATATCAGTTTATTATAATATATGAGCTTTTTATATTTTATTATATTTCGTTTAGGACATTTAAACAAGTTTACTTGTAGTCGCTTGAAGAAGTTAGTTTTATATTTATTTTCTTCTTTATTCTAAGCATATTCATCAAGAACTATGAAGTACAAAGAATCATGATAAGGCATTTGGCTGCTAACCAGAAGGTCAGTGGTTGAAAGCCACCAGCCTCTCGAGGGAAGGAAGATAGGGCGATCTACTTCCATAAAGATTTACAGCCTCAGAAACCCAGTGGGTGTTGCTATGAGTCAGAATCTACTGGATGGCAATGAGTTTGGTTGTTTTTTTGTTTGTTTGTTTTTTGTATATACAAATTAACCAGTTTAACACAGAAGCAATGTCATCACCATTGACATCTTCCTAGTATTCCTCCCTATCTCTATACCTGCGCTTTCTTCAACAGTAAACTCTATCCTAATTTTTAGATTCATTATTCATTTGCACTGGGGGGGAAAAGTTATCACTCATTTTCAGTCCTTAAGCAATTCTCTGTTAAAGTGTTAATGTCATATGCTTCTAAAACATTCAAATGTTGTTGTTATGTGCTGTCGAGTCGGACTCGACTCATAGGGGCCACTCCTTGGGTTTATGAGGCAGTATGACTACAGAAGTAGATTGCCCCATCTTACTTCGGAGGAGTGGCTGGTGGGTTTGAACTGCCAGCCTTCTGGTTACAAGTCAAGTGCCTTATGCACTACGCTACCAGAGCTCCCAAACATTTAAATAGGAGTCAATTTTACATATTTTTTTACATATTTTTCTGGACTTGTTCATTGAGTTCAACTTTAGATTGTTGAGATGCTTTTTTTTTTTTTTTTTGGCAGGTAGTTGGAATCTATTCACTTCTTTCACTTCTATCTAATAGTACACTTTGTGGATATGTACTACTTATGTCCCCATCCTACCGCTGATGGACATTTCATTTTTTCCCTCAGTTTTTTGCTACCACATGTATGCCGTTTTGTAGTATATATACACTAATGTGTGGTTGCACTAAGTTCTTCCTGTTAAATATTAAGAATTCAACTTTCTGGGTCATTACACAAATATGTCGTCAACATTTTTTGATAATTCCAAATCATTTTCCAAAGTGTACCAATTTGCATTCCTACTGGTACCATATGAAAGTTCTATCACTTTATATAATCATAAATATTTGATATTTTGAGGATATGGATTTTTATAAGAATGTGGTTAGATGTAAAATGGTACTTTATTATGATTTCACTTTATATTTTCATTGCTAATGCTTTTAAGTAGATTTTTAATTTATGTAGCCATAGTATATTATTATTGCTTTCTTTTTGTGGTAGTATTCTGTTTATGTCCATTTTTCACTATCCTCAATATCCCTATTCCATAAATATAGCTTCTGAAATGGCTTCTAAAAGTTACTTAAGTTATCTTTCACATTTGTCTTTATCCCTTTACTCCACTTGGAATTAATTTTAGTACATAAAGTGTTATAATGGTCCAATTTTATTTACTTGTTTTTGTTGTTGTTGTTTGTTTGCTTGTTTGTGTTTTTGACCACATCATTTAATAATGACTTAGGATGTTTTTGTTGTGATCTTGCCTGGCAAGGACAGGCCAAATGCCATGAGTTTACTTCCTAGTACATTTAACAGATTTATTTTACTTCAAAACCTAACTTCAGACAGCGGGTGCTGTTTTGTTCTGTTTTGCTTTTTCTCTTTTCTATTCTACTTCTCTAGGCTTCTACAGATTCATCTGGTTATTTTATTATTTAATTCTTTGTCGTACTGTTTTGTAAGTTATGTTCAGCATTTTGCATATTAGTGGTTACCCTAGAAATTTCAATAAGAATGATTATGAAAATAATATCATCTGTACTTACTGTTTGATGTTCCTGGGTAGTGCACGTGGTTAAGATCATGGCTACCAACTGAAAGGTTGGCAGTTCAAACTCACCCAGTGTTGTCTTATACGAAAGGCCCAACAATGTGCTTCTGAAAAGTCACAGCTAGGAAAATCCTGAGCACAGTTCTACTCTGTAACACGTGAGGTCACCATGAGTTGGAATTGACTCAACAGCAACTAATTCGGTTTTACCTTACTGCTGACCATTAGCAGAAATTTAAAACACTTAAATTCTGGTCACTCTGTCTTATATACTATTGTTACGTATTTGGTTCTTTCTATTAGCACCACAGTATCATTATTCTTTCTAGTCAGAGTTTATTTTGATTTACATACACATTAACCAATTTCCTAGCACACTATTTCTTTCAGCATATTAGATCATACAATCTGGGATTATTTTATTTCTTCCTCAAGTGAAATTTTAGGATTATATGTATCTGAATCTTAAAGGGTTATATTATTCATTGCATTGTTTATCAATTTTTGTGGGTGTCACTCTTCTGTGTTCTGCTTCTCTGTGTATTTTGTGATATGCTCATTTTTCTTCCAAGCAATGACTTGACCCTTGGAAAAAGCATTCCCCTTCAGATTGGACTTTCTTATTTGCTTTTAGCAAAATCCTAGATGCAGTCAAGGTCCTAAGTTTTAAAATAGTTTGATTTTTGTTTGTTTGCCTGTTTTTAATGACAAGGCTGTGTTGCATTGAGTTTAATGTTACTGTGAGACCTAATGCGTGGTTACAAAATTTGAAGGAAAAATAACAGAATAATTCTCAGGCAAATATTCCTGCTCTAAAAGGTACAACAAAATAAAAAGCAAACTGACAATAATGGATAAGATATTTTTAAATAACTGTTAAATGCATCCATCACATTGCAAATAAATTATTTCTACAGAAGTAGATTGCCCAATCTTCCATCTGAGGAGTGGTTGGTGGATTTGAACCACCAGCCTTCTAGTTAGCAGTCAAATGCCTTAGACACTAAACCACCAGAGCTCCTAAATTCAAAATTACTATGCCAAAAATCTAAGTGAAGAGGAGAACTCAAAAAATGCTATTCTTTGTCAAATCGAATAAACTTCCAGCTTTGGTTTCCAGACCTCATGGTTCTTACAAAATAGAAGATAAAGCTCAAGATTTTGTACAAATCCTCCCAGAAACAGACACAAAGATAACATTAGACAGCAAGCGATTTACTGTGTCAATACCTTTGAGGGACAGATGGGGAGGGAGCAGGGATGACAAAGAAAGCCGTCAGGGAACAATGCATATTCATCATCAGTATTGGGAGGAAGAGGATTGGGAAGGAAAGACCACAGAATGCTGTATGGCTCTCAGAAAGCCTTGGTCAGACTGATGGAGAGATCCAAACAAAGACTTGCTGTTAGAAATCCCATATCAGCCAGTGTCTCTCTTACCTCCAAACACTCCATCATTAGCTAATGATGGAGACTGAATTGTCTTGTAAACACTGTGGCAGAATAGAAGTGGTAGCAACTGAAGGATATCAGCTATATACTAATCCTAACAGCACGTTCTTTTGAAGTATCTGAGCAAAGCTCCTCCATACATAACCAAAGGGTCCAGTCTAGTACAATACCTTGCCACAAACCTGAGATTCCCCAGGAAATACACTGCTTCTATAAGAATAAAATAGGAATAACTCATTTCCTTTTCCAGGAAATGAAGATATGTCTGAATTTGTGTCATTAAGTGGAGGGAAGGAAAAATTCTAAAAGAGAGAAGTTTTTTTACTATATTTATAACTAAGTGTTATAATTTTATATATGTAAATTTATTTCATAGACATATACTCTTTCAAGATTTCAAAATTTTTGTTAGGTGCGCCTGAGTCAGTTCCGACCCACAGGAACCCATGCATATCAGAAAAAAGCACTTCACCATCCTTAAAATTGTTGTTGTTTGAGTCCATTGTTGCTGCCACTTTTTCAATCCAATTTTAAAATAAGGTCATACAATATGATTGCAAATTTGTTTAAAAATATTATAAGCTTCCAGAAAGCAAAGACATTGTCACTGAGTTTCTTTCACTATCTTACTTGGTGCTTAGACCCAAAGCAGATATTCAACAGTAACATAGATGAAAAACTTGATTTATTTATGCGGTAAACTGCAAGAGTAGTATTTCTTAAAGCAGGGGAAGGGACTTACGATAAAGGTTATAGCTCAATGCTATCAAGAACTTTGCTTGTTCTGAATGAAAGGGACTAAGATAATTATAAACTGTGAAGAAAGAAGTTTATTAATTTTATCAAAATCAAGAATAAGAAATAAACTTAAAATTGCATCTCAGTCTAACTCCAGAGTATTCTTTAGTAATCACTATGTTATGCTACCTTAAAAAAAGTAGAAATTTGATAAAGCATGCATTAAGTAAATGAATGAATAAATGCATTTTCAATAAAGCATCACCTATTATCACAGTAAAGTTACTTTGTAGATGTATTTAGTGATGATAACGGCTTCACATTCATTTTAGCATTGGGAAATGTTTTTTTCGATGTCTTTTGCAGATACTACAGAACAATGGTCTCCATCAAGCAAAATAAAATGTAGTGCCCTGGTACCTCTTTCTTTAATTGAGCTTTTAAAATATATATCATTTGAATGAAATTATAATGATTTCATTAACCTATTTTGCCCTTTCTCAAATATGATGACTACAAATGTGATAGGAAATTAAAATTGCCCATCGCTGGAGGAAAGCAATCAAGCTAGATTGACCAATTTGCTTATACTGGTCCTGTAGATAGAGGAAAAGCTGAAAGTAGAGGTTCATTATAAATATCTGTTTGTCTATCTACCAAGAAAATAAATGATGAAAATTCAGTCTTAGCATTTCAATGCATTAATTTTATAGAAGGAAATATCAAATTTGAATTTCTTAGTAATTTCAAGCTTAATGGGAATGATAAAATATTCTGGTTTATTTTGCTATATAGAAGGTGATAGATATAAATTCTTTGATTTTCAGTGACAAGCTTCCTAGTTGTGTGGTCTGCAGTTTGTATATGAATGCATTGTTTTACCTATAACTGGGAATAATTCCACATTACCTGTTTTTCCAAACAAAGAATGGTAACCAATCTTGAATAGTCTGAGACTCTGAGAATTTCTAAATATCGTATAGGTAATGTAGCATTGTTTTAAAGGTAAGAATAAAGTAATTGAACGTACCTGTAGGAATTGTTCATATGTACTGCATTACATCCATAGATACTTCCTTCTATTTCCCTTATCCCCTGGTTACATATCACACATGTATTTACATATGAATATTCTGTTTGTTCTATTAAAGATACATCTTCTGGTAGACTTGGCTCAGTTTCTGGTCAGAAAGTATGGCTTCTCAGACCACAATGAAAGGTTATATTTGCATGGTTTTCAGTTTTAAGGTGATTTGAGGATGCTTCTAATTTGGTCCATACAGGATTATTTCATACATTATTTCATACATGACCCCTTCCAGAAAATAATTTGCAAGATCCCTTATAATAATGGCAGATCCTCGGGGCTTTTTCTTTTTCTTTTTTCTTTTTGTATTATTCTGGGAGAGGGGAAGAAAATCAACCAACTCTACCTAATATTTTTTTTCCAATTGTGGATTGTTAACATTGATTTTATTATTTCACCAGTATTGTTATTTGAGAACTATTTGATGATCTTCATGCATAAGTATTCCCCAAACCATGGCATCTTTTTCCCTAAAGAATTCAGTTTAAGTCTCACTACCAACAATTCTAATGTTGCTAGGTTATTCTTTTTTAAAATATTATTCAGTGGGAAGACAGAAGAAGCACCTGTGAGTGCTAGACTGCAACTGTATACTTGGAAGGGACCCAAAATCCTTCCATGGAGAGTATAGGTTTGGAAGGAGAAGCAGGTGAAAAGAGCATCACACAATGTTATTGCATCTTTCCTTAGAAGTTTCAGAGATTTCCTTTTTGATGACTTAAGAGTGCTTCATAATCCCTCGTCCTGGTTCCAGTCCTTCATTTAACAAATATCTCAGGAAATTGTGTACCATTATTTATACTAAACTGTACCTATTCACTCAAAAGTGAGTTTGAGATTTCATTCTCAAATACCAAATATGTCATTATTTAAAGCCTAAGATGGAAAAAAAAGAGGCTATTAAACACTCATAGATGTGTGGTTTTGTACACTGTTTGCACTAGTATATAAGCCATAAAAACTTGCAGACTTAGTCATTTTGCCATCATTAAAAATGCAGAGGTGTTAACAGATATGCTGGGAAATAGATATAATAGAGGAAAAAGAAACATAAGTAATTTGATTCTGGAAAGAACGAAAATGAAATAGCAATCAAAAATTGAGGCAGGAGAAATACTGCTTTTAAATGTATGTATAAACAAACATTCTTTCTCTCTCACAAACACACATATACATACACACACACACACTTACACACAAACATAGACAGAAGTACACAAAAATAATGACCAGTGGTTCCTAAAACCAAAGAACCCTAAACCAGTTTGATTCTAGCAAAGAAAGCCCTAGAGTGTGAATCTATTTGCAAGTGTAGCCTTTAAGGATAAGGGTAACGGTGAATCATATATCATGAAATTATTATTATTTTTTTTTTTCCAAAAGGACATAGAAAATTTTATTTAACCTATACAATATGTGGAGCTCTGGTAACATAGTGCCTAAGGCACTTGACTGCTAACCAGAAGGCTGGCGGTTCAAACCCACCAGCCACTCCTTGGAAGGAAGATGGGGCAATCTACTTCCACAGTGATTCTGCCTCAGAAACCCAAGAAGGGGTCGCTATGTGTCTGGTCCGACTCCACGGCACATAACAACAACACAACATACAATATGTATCTACTTAACTCACCCTAAAGGTCATCCCTTCAAACAATTACTCACTTTTTCTGTTGCCCTGCTGTATCATTTACTCATTTTTAACCCACTTTAGAAAGTTACTCACCTTAAGGGAACATTTATCAAAACAATTGCAGCAAATAGAAAAGAAAGCATTGGAAAGTGGAAATTGGTTTACGTTTTAAGTATGTTGAAAGATTTTAGACTTGTTTACAAATAGGTAATCTCTACATATTTGCGTGAGCATGAACTAAAGATGATCCTGACTCATGCATTTCATTTACGTAATTCATTATTTAGTTAAAGGGTAAAGAAAGAAATTACCCCTTCTATTCCTCCAGGAGACCTCTGTTGCCATAATATCCAAGGCATTTGACTGCCAACCAGAAAGCTGGCAGGTCAAAGGCACCAACCACTCCTCGGAAGGACGACTGGGCAATCTATTTCCGTAGAGATACCGCCTTGGAAACCCAAGGAGGGGTTGCTGTGAGTCGGAAATGATGATGGCAGTGAGTTTATTCCTCCAGTAAATATAATTATATCCTGAACGGATATGTTGTCTTATTTTTCAAACCATACACAAAATCATTTGACCCCCGATTTTGTGAAATGATTTTCTGAGTTTAGATTTGTAAATCAATGATTCTCCTTCTCCTTTTGTCCTTTTTTGCACAATGTACCCCAACGTATTTTAATATTCATTGTGTAAACAATCCAATCCATAACTAGATTGAATATTTACTGTTTATAGAAAAGGTTTCTTTTATTTGTTTATTTATTTTTCTCCGTATGGCCACTAACAACTAGAATAAACCAAAAAAAAAATGCATTGCCGCTGAGTCAGGTCCAACTCATAGCGACCCCTCCTTGGGTTTCTGAAGCAGTATCTCTATAGAAGTAGATTGCCCAACCTTCCTTCCCAGGAGTGGCTGGTGGGTTTGAACCGCCATTCTTCTGGTTAGCAGTCAAATGCCTTAGGCATTACACAACTAGAATGGCTGTTTGTAAACTGTAGGAACACACACAATATGTCTGTTGATGTAATGTTGGAAGAGTTCATTCCAGAGAATGCATATTACAAATGGCAGGCAGAGATCTAGGCCATATGCAAATAACCTTATTAAAAAAATAATAAAATTCACTGCCATCAAGTTAATTCCAGACTCAGCTACTTCTGTTGGGTTTCGAAGGCTGTAAATCTTTACTTAAATAGATTGACTCATCTTCCTCCTGCAAAGTCGTTGTTGGTTTGAACTGCCACACTTCTTTTTAGGAGCAAAATGCCTTACCCACTGCACCACCAGAGCATCCTAAATAATATTATAGTGAAGTTAATGTAACCTGCATTTTGAGTAACAGAAGAAACTATTCAGGAAGTTCAGGGACAATTTTTTCTTTTCTTCCATTTGCTTTAGCTACTCTATGTTTAAAAGTAAGTTTCAGAGTCTCTTCTGACATCCATTTCAATCTTGACTTTCTTTCATGTCTTTTTAATGAGCTTTTGCTTTCTTCATGTATGAAGACCAATAAGCAACATCATGATAAAGAGAAAAAAATCTTAAAGAAAGTTGTGAAGAATTTTATTTCACTTGGATCCACAATCAACAACTATGGAAGCAGCAGTAAAGAAATCAAACACATATTGAACTGAGCAAACCTGTGGCAAAAGACTTCTTCTGAGTGTTAAGGAAGACTGAAAAATCAATGCCTTTGAATTATAGTGTTGGAAAATATTATTGAATATACCATGGATGGCTAGAGGAATGAATAAATTTGTCTTATAAAAAGCACAGTCAGAATGCTTCTTAGAAGCAAGAATGGTGAGATTCCGTTTCACATACTTTGGACAGCATGTCCCTGGAGAAAGACATCATGCTAGCTAAAGTAGAAGGTCAGTGAAAAACTAGCAATGATTGTGAGGATAGCGTAGAGCTTTGTAGTGTTTTGTTTTGTTGTTCATAGGGTCACTATGAGTTAGAAGTAAGTCAACTGCATCTAATAACAACAACACTGGCAAAGAGAGTCTCAATCTCTAATTCTCTTACACATGCTTGCCCTTTTATTTCTTATGCCCAATTTGCTTCCTCAGGTTCCTACTTTGAGGAATAGGGAAAATGAGCTGTGACATACCTGTGTAATCCCCATTCCAACAAATTACAAACTCAAATCTAAACACAATTTACATTTTTGACTAATTTATTTTACATTTTTTTGGCCCAAAAAAAAAAAAAGTAGGAAACTTATTTGTATATGTGATAGATTAATAACCTCAAAACTCTTTTTGTTTGTTTAGCAAAATAGGGTACACACTAACCATAACAAATTTTCTCTTGGAGAAATTCCAACCACTGCTCAGTGCTGTAACTAATGACATGCAAGCAGATCTAGATTTATATGTATATTTTTCCCTTTATGTCCACATTCAGGGAGTTGTGCTCAGAAACCTACTTTCACATTGCTTCTATCACAGGTTTATTCCCCATATAATAAAAACTCTGCCACTGAGTCAATTCCAACTCACAGCGACTCCCTTTGGTTCACTGAGGCAGTAAGTATGTATGGAAATAGATTGCCTCATCTTTCTTCATTCCACAGAGCTACTGGTGGGTTTGAACCACCAACATTCTGGTTAACAGTCAAATGTCTTAGGCATTGTGCCCTAAATAAAATTCCCTAGCAGCCCCACATCTCCAATTTGTGACGTTTGTCATGACTTGCCAATTTTCTACCTCCTAAGACACTTCCATCTGCATTCTTCCTAAATTAGCCTCATCCATAGCATCAAGCATGATCACCTGGAACTTTCCATCCCCAAAACACTTTCTGTTCAATACATCAGCCAAATAGAGAAAAATCTACTGAACTAGATTATTGAAACCCAGTATATGCCACATAGCACCTAGTATAAGGAGAAAATTATGCCTATGGATTGAAAAGCATAAACAGGCAATTCTTCCCTTAAGTTTTTATTGTTTATTTTGTTCTTGTTTAAACAATTTAATAGCTCTCATTGTTCCCAATGGTGTGAAGGAATGGACAACTTATTTTTAACACTTAGCCAGAAAAATATTGCTCAAATTTTCCTCTAGTACAATTGAGCAATACACATAGCAATTAAATTACTCTTCTAACTCTGTAAAGTACAGAATCCAACAAGTAGATAGCTAGGAATCTATTAGAAAAAAATATTAAAAGATATTTTAATATCTCAAGTATATTTAACACAACTATTTCATCATATTAGTGAAATATTAGAAGTGATGTAAATATTCAACAAAAGAGAAATGATTGAAATAATTTTTAGATGCACACACAAATTGACAATATAAATATATGCAGCCATTAAAATGGAATTATAGAAAACAATTGATAAATTTGATAACTATTTTGGCTCTAAAAAAAAAGAGTCAATTCAACTCATAGTTATCCTTCCTTGGGTTTTCAAAGCAATATCTCTGCAGAAGTATATTGTTCAGCAAGACCAGAGCTCCCAAAGATATTCCATTACATTTCCACAAATATCAAACAAGATTAAAAAAAATTGAAATCTGTAATCTTTGTTCATAAATATGATCACTATCATAAAAGTTCTATTTCAATTGTAATAAATGAAAAGTTATGAATGAAATAGACATTCTGCATATTAAGTACCTATTCAATCTTTCAGTAAACGTCATGTAGATCCATCCTGAGGGCAGCTGACAACAGCAAAAATGTGAAAAGTTAGCTTGCTTCTTGCTTAATAACTTATTCAACGTAAATTAGGGTCAACAGTCTTTAAACATTTATTCTCAATTTCTTAACTTATCTTCTTGCATAGTTGTAAAGAAAAACTAACAAGCACTGTTCCATGTTCCTCACATTGAGTAGCACTGTATAAGCATTTTTTTTCTCTTGTGGATTCTTTTCTTCCAAGACATTATTTCCTCTCTCTTCCCTTCTCTTTCAATAAAGTGCCCAAATAATATTCTTCTTGTTTGCTTGCTTGTTCATTTTTTCCTTTCACTGCAATATGTCTTTATCTTTCTTTATAGTCATAGATGCCATTGATTCAGCAAGGCATGGAATAAAGTGTAAATGAAATGTGATGGATCTGTCTAAGGCTAAATATATGTATTCGTGTGTCTCTGTCTCAGCTAGGAAGTTCAAAAACTCAAATCACTTTGTCCAAAAGGGTATGGCAAACAGGAATCCTATGAAAGTGTTCAGTCTACTGGGTGACCAAAAATACTCCTGGTCATTGTGTTAGTATTTTTGTTCTGAACACTATTCCTGGCTTAAGTAGAAACCCATACATTAATTTAGACACAGACACTAGAGCAGGTCCCAAAGGAGAAGCTGTTTATTACTTGATATGACAGGACAAACCCAGATAAGCAAGTTCTAGTCTCTTCTGAACACTGGTGAGTAAATGGGAAGCAAGTGCTAAGACTTCTACAGATCAATATGGGAAAGGTTTATGAGATAGGCTGAAGCTTTGTGGTTGTGCATGTACCCAGAATATCACTTACGTATGCTGACCTCTGAACATGAGAGGTGCAGACTTAAGGATCTTAATGCACTACTAGATTTGTTCTCTACTGGAGACTGAGGGAGGCTGAGCCTGCAAGAATGAAAGCTGATGACCACAAGGAGTAATAGCCATTTTTTTTCCTTGGAAATGTTAGTAGAGTTTTTGAAACGCAAAGTCTTCACCTGTAAAATGGAAATGAAAATAACTGTTCTTCCAACCTAAGAGGATTACTATAAACATCAAACAGCACATATGAAAGAACATGCTAACACTTCATCAAAATATAAATGTAGATGCATGTGTATGTATGAGTGTGAATGACATTACTATGACAATCATTTATATAACCTGGGCATTTTGATTCTCCAACACTTTATAGTCAGCAAATATGTGCTCCTTGATCTCTACCTTAGCCGTGAGTTCTCTCAGACAGACTGTTATATGTTCTTAACCAGAAGTTTTCTTCATTCCAGAAAGGTACAGTGTCATTACCTTGACCTAGTTCTACACTTCCTTTAGATGTTTAAAAAGTTTTTTAATATCTCTGTCTCCAAGATCATCAATTTTTATTTTATATATATATAGATATCCTTTTGATATTTCTAAGTGTAATACTTCCCTAGCTTTACTTTTTAAGTCAGTCTTTATCCTCTGCACTGCCATCTCCTTCATTACGTCCTTCTTATAATTTACCCTTTTCTATCTAATTTAACTCCTATTCCTTCCTTCACATGACCAGGTAGAATTTGAAACTTGTTCCCCAAATTATTGTTATAGTTCATTGTGAAACATGAAAATACAATAGTAAATTGTGTAGTTCTTCTCCAGACAGGGATACAAGTCCTTTTCTAAGTTATACCTACTTTTCCCATAAACCATGAACAAGTCCCTGACAGAAGTGGCACACACTGAACTAAGGCCCAAAAAACTGTCACAGGAAGATGCCTACTCAGCCTTGCTCTATTTTCTACAGTGATTTTCTCCTAAGTTTCTTCACTTAATTTCCTTTCCCATATTTCACTTTATTTTGCATAATCTTTTCCTCTACAAAATGCAGTCCAGTAATTCTTCTTGAAGTGGTTTCTCCATTGTCACATTTCATAGTGTTGTTTTTGCATTTCAGATTCATGTTTATCGTTTTGCTACTTTGATCTCTTTAATTGTACTTCCTTCCAACTCTCTGGAGAGAACTGTAACAATTTGTCTATTTCCTTGTGTTTCCCCTGTAGCAGAGAGTGGTGTCAACTGCATGGAATAAAATTGATCTCAGATTGTATATTAGCATCCTACTTTCATTTTCATATTTTACTTTCCTGGTAGTGCCTATGAATCTCCTTGTGAGAGGGTCTTCACGTCATACACACAGAAAGGTGCTTCAAGAAAAGAAAAGAAGAAGTTCCGGCAAGATGGCGGACCAGGCACAAGGACTGCACAGACGCTCTTCATCAAAGAAAAGGGAAACCAATTAACACAGACACAGAAAATAATCTTGGACCCCTGAGCCTTGAAGGGAAGAATACAAAAGTGGACTAAACTCCAACTAGCAGAAGAATTTGCATGAAAATACCAAAAAAGGAGACACACGGAGCTGCGGTCTGGCAGGACTGAGTGACACTGACAGCACAGATGACACGGCTTGGAGATTCCCGAGTGGTGGTAGGACCTAAGAATTAACCCAAAAATCACCCTACTAGCCA
>NW_006921812.1:3690213-3695252 GCF_000298275.1 Orycteropus afer afer | reverse complement strand
TGAGACAAAGTATATGTGAACTGCTGTATGGAAAGTGAATTTGCTCTGTAAATCTTCACCCAAATAAAAATTAATTAATTAATTTAAAAAAAAAAAAAGAATAAATAAATAAATAAATAATAACGGGGGGGAAAAAAGAAAAGAAATATATATACACACACACACACACACACACACATATGTATTGGAAGGAAGATGGGGCAATCTACTGCCATAGTGATACTGCCTCAGAAACCCAAGGAGGGGTCACTATGAGTCAGGTCCAACTCGACGACACATGACAACAACAGCAACATATCTATCTATATCACATTGAATTACACACTCTTCACACACATTCCCCCACCATTATGTATGGATTGCTGATGGTGTTGCTTAGAAATAAATGTCTTCACATACTTCAGCAACATTCTGACAGATGGGCTTAAAGAGAAACTGTTTGTGTTGTTACTGTTTTTCTGATCAAACATTTGCTTCATTGAAATAAAATTAATGTCCTCCCCACTTTCCTCAGAAAACATGATGTCTTTTCAGATTCCCCAGGCTAACAGACTTTTTTCCCACCTACTAGGGCTTGGGACCATAGTTGCAGGGGACATCAAGCTCAATTGGCATAACATACTATATAAAACATTGTTCCACCTCCTACTTTGGTGAGTAGCCATTACATGTCCTAGTATATGCTTTGTAAACTCTTGAAATCAATATCTAGTTTGCTCAATCTCCAATTTTGATACATTTTTTTTAATTTTTTAAAAAAAAAAAAAAAAAAAACTTGAGATGCCACTGTGATGACCATTTTCAAATATTGTGGTAAATAATCTCTGAAAATGTGTTTAATTTATTCACAGTATTTATACAACTCTTCCAACTATATTTTTCTCTTGAATTCCTCACTTTTTGAACTGTGATAGTTTTCAGTACTTCATTTGCTTATTCTTTTGTTGACATCCTTCATCAGCTGAGACTTCTACGTGTTTCTGAAATTACTTTTGAAAGATCACTCCCATTATTTAGGAAACACAAGTACCATCATTGTTTGTCTTTCATAACATCTTCATGTGTGCCTTTTTTACTCTCTACTGTTCTGGCTGGTTGTGCTGCACAACCTCAGATGTCTGTGGGAAGTGCCTTTATTTTTGTCTGGCTTGCTCTTCTCTCATCACCCTGACTATCTTTACAGACCTTTTATTTCTGTATGGATTTCTTCTTCTGGTCTTCACCCCAGTTTTCTCAGTTTGTGTACTCCTTTAAACATTTTTGCAGCTGTTTTGCTCTTTAAAGCTGTTGCCTTGATCCCTTCCCTGGGGAATTTTCTTTATATCATTTTGAAAACATGAGCCACCACTTTGTGACATCTGGAAAGGTGAGCAGGGATTCTCTACCTTTGATCATCCCTCTTATATTTTTTAATTTCTTTTTGTTCTCATAGGGGTATTCTCGTCCTCCAAGTGCCTCTGCCAAATTTCACAGCTTTTGAGAAATTAATTTCAGCTATTACCATAGCAGGATGAGAAAAGCTAACATCTTTTGCATTGCATTATACAACCTCTATTTTCCCATGCATCAAAATATTTTTGACCTAGTTTTCTAGTTTTTAAAAAATATATTCACAAATATAAGCATGTATATCTAAATTAATCTCTTTCAAACCAGTATTACAGATTGGCTTAAACTTTTGACTTTATTAGCAATTTTTTTGGTGTTAGGCTTCAAATTCTAGCCTCTTATGAACTGCATGAAAGTTTGGGTCAATTGTCTTATTTATAAAATGGAAATAACTAACTATAATTGTTAATTGCTCTGGTGATGGTTCTTGTTGCATGTCAAATATGTTATATGTGAGAACTTTGTCAAGATGCTTTAAATCTTTTGCCTTCAATGTTCTTGTCTGTAAAATTAAAATAATACATTTTTTACAGGGAAGTTGTATATATTAGCAGCCATGAAAATTGTGTGGTACTCAAAAAATGACATTATTGATAATTGTCTTCATCAAGATTCATCCACTGAAGTGTCTTAAACCCCAGAGCAGTTTTTTGCGGGGACAGCTAAATGGTCTCCTAATATCAGTTTTTTTTTTTTAGCATGCTGAGACTTTATTGTGTGTCTAAATATATGTCTTATCACAAATGGACTGAGGAGTTACTTTACAATATTTATTTTTATTGCTCCATTTCTCATTTCCATTCATGCATTGTATGATTTGAATGTCATGCCTTGTGCATCTATAGGGTCCACTGTAGCTTCTGTAACATTTTGGAAAAAACTTGTTCTATTTCTCCTTACTGTAAAGTTATAACATAACTACATACATACCCTTATGCATATCATATTCCCTTCTAATAAGTGAAGTCTCTGAGAACTACAACTGTTTTTCATTCACCTTATTATATTATATAATGCATGACATACCTTGAGCACATTAGGTTCTGAGTTATTATTAAATAGAATGAACTTTAAAAAACCAATGTGTTTGTTTCTCTTTTTAGTCTTCCTTTCCTCTGATTTCTTCAATCCTGTCCATATTAATCAAACTAATCCTGTGATCCCTCTCTAAAATTTTCACTTGAAACTGACTATCTACCCTTTGCTAACTGACAAGGAGAGAGATAAACAAGTAAGGGACAAACTTGGATCCAGTGTATGCAAAATTCAAAAATTCTCTATTCCTTTTTAAATTTTTCAGGTTTATGTGGTCAAACATATTTTAAATAATTTTGGTCGATGCCATGGGTAGAATAGTGTCCCTTTTCTCTTCCACTTATCCTTTTCCTTTTGATAGCTTTACAGAAGTCCATATGACCACGACGTTTTGCCAACAAATTGTTCTTACACTGTAGGGAGAAGGATATTCTTCTCCTCTTTCACTTGTCTCTTTTAAAGTTTAAATCTAGAACATCTACTGTAAAGTGGAAATGTCAGATGGACTCCATCCTGAATATATCACACCCTTCTGTGATACTTTTATATAAAATCAAGGTAGAAATGCCATACTTATCTTCACTTAACAGAAGAGGCTGTAGTAAGGAAAATCTTTGTGACTTGGCCAAAGTAGAGCCAAGATTAGCCTCATATCTTTGTTATTATTGTTAAATACTGTTGACTCCTTGTGAACCCATATATAAGAGAATGAAATGGTACCTGCTTGAGTGCCATCTTCATAATTGTTGGTATATTTGTGCCCATTTCTGTGGTTATTATTCTATTAGGGTATCTCATTGCAGATACCCTAGTCCTCACTGAAACCTCCACTTTACCAAACATGATGTCCGCTTCCAGTGACTAATGATGTATGCCTTGTAAGTAAGTCAAAGTCTTGAACAATATTCTTTGATCCTTAGGCTTTTCATTGGTTAATTTTTCAATAAGAGATCAGCAGGATTTTTTTCCTGGATCTTTAAAACACAGTAATGATCTGTCCTGAAGAGAGAGCTCTCTGTAGCCTAAAATGGTTTCAGAATAAATCTGTTCAAACTCTTCAAGAAAAACAAATTTGCAAGACTGATTGAAAACACTATAATGACATTGATGCAAATGACTGATTTTTTAATTCTAATGTATAAATTTTAGAATACTGAAAATCAGGATACCTTTGAAATAAATCTATCATTTATTTGATCCTTAATGAAGACTAATAATAACAGTGGAAGCAAAATAACACAAAATTGCCTGAAAACTGCAGGGTGTTTCTATTATTCTTGTTTCTTTTTTAATTGCAAACAGAACAAGAACAAACAAATGCAAATCTGAGCACCATAAGACAACCACAGAAACATGAAATAAATGAATCCTCCCCAACCGCCCCCCCCAAAAAAAACAGGCTAGGAATTATTTCCATGATGAATTATATGCTAAAAAAGTGATGAAAAAATCATTCTGTAGCTGTTTATTTTTAAAAGTAAAATCTCTGTACAAGATTTTAGTCAGAGAATAACAAGTCTCTCAAATTATAATGCTGTCTATTTTTTCCCCTTCTTTAGGACATCTTTGCTACTTAGAAAAGTCTTACATATAATAAGCTTATGAAAAATTACATGATGAATTTTCATTCAGACACATTCCTAGTAATAAGTGTCTTTTCTCCTGTGTTTATTCTAAAGACACATTCTCTTCCACCTTTTTTCATTTGTGTTCTTGCTATTTGTGATATACAGTCATGGACTACATAACATCCATTTGGGCAATGTACGTATGGCCACATGTGTATCTGTATTACAGTAGTGTGCAGAAATCCCAATTAGACAACGGGACATAGTGAATGCAACAGCTTCTCCTAGGTAACATGTATATTTCATGTTTCTTGTATACTTGGCATGTCTTGTGAATGACTATGTTTCTGGCTTACATATGTACTGCACTTTCTATCTAAAGAGTTCACCATATAACTGTATATGCTTTGACTTGTAGACAGCGGCATCCAACCTCATGCATTTTGCCTCTTGAGTGTTATAGCATAATCTCCGTGTTTAATTTTCTCTTGAAAATATTGCTGTGAAGTGCATCATGGCATCGAAATGCAGCAAAACTAGTGCTAGTGATAGCAGCAAGAGACAAATGAGAAGTATTGATTTGGAAGTGAAACAAAAGGTTATTAAACAACAGGAAGATGGAAAATCAGTGAATGCTGTTGTTCAGGATTTAGGCATGTCACACTCAACAATCATAATGATCCTCAAAAACAAAAACAAAAATTCTCAAAGCTTTTAAAGGATTGGCTCCACTGTAAGCTACATGGGTAATAAGAATGCAAGAGGGACTTAAATCAGGTGTGGAGAAATTGCTAATGCTGTGGGTTGACAACCAAACACAAAAGCAAATCCCTTTCAGCATGTTCATGATCACTATTAAAGTACAAAACTTGTTTGAGTTGCTTAAACAAAAAGTAGGACATGACTATGATACAGTGTTCACACAACATCCAAATCACACAATATCCTATTTTGCTGAATATATAATGGACATTAAGCAACATATGGCTATACATATATTTATATTTAAATAAACAATGTGTGTGTGTGTGTGTGTATATATATATA